>NW_006768896.1:0-14927 GCF_000204055.1 Melampsora larici-populina 98AG31
GGTTAACTGGAGGGAAACCTGGTGAACAAATTGTGAACGTGATGTGAACGAGATCTGTGATTGAGCAAAGTTGCGGACTTGGCCACCGCAGCTTCGCTCAATTGGGGTTTGAACTTAATCATTCCCGCGGTGTGACAAGTTTTTTCAAAGTTCACCACACTGAAAATGTGGTTGTACAAGGAATGAAATATCTGTATTTGAACTTGTGATCCAAGCACAAGGCCAGCGCAAATCACAAAGATTCCACGCATTACTTCCATTGTATTGAAGGACATCCTTGTTGCAGCAGAAGTATATTGCAACTGGTACAAGATAGCAAATCTACCCAACAAGTGAGAAACAAGGCAAATCAATAAATCAGTCTTGAAAATCAGTTTTTTGCATTCTTAAACTTAAGATGTTGTGTGTAATCGCAATCAAGGGATAAGAGAGAGATTCTGAGACTACTTACAAAAAGTACATAGCTACCCAAAGTGATAATTTTTTTTCTGTGAAGATGTTTTCTTTGATATTGATGACCACTGCAGCAAGGATACCACATCCAACCAGTAATCCAGTGGCCATTCAAGGAATGCAATGTTCAGTGCTGACTTTACACCAAACATGCACAAGGGGACATCCACAATCTCGAGCCATGAGCCATGTATCACAACTAGCGGAAGACAACTAAGCAACATCTTCAAGAGTCATTTAGACTAGGAGACAGCACAAACTCAATAGCGCCGCCGTTCAAGGGCAAGGTGCAATATCAAATTCACTAAATGTGTCCTTAACATTGAACAATTGTCCAGAGGCGGTAAAGTCTAGAACATGATAAGTTTTGACAAGTGTCCCAACCTTTGCAAGAAGAAACACTTACAGTGGATAGGGCAACATTTCATATAAAACCTAGGACGTAGCTAATCAAAGTACTGTAGAAGAGGGCTTTGGGCCATTTGAAGTGGGCTGTTTGATTTTGTCAGCTAGATACACTGATATTTTGGCCCCCAAAGCCAATGTTACCAGAGACCACCCCATGAAGAATACAAACCCATCACTGTCATAATCTGTATCATTTTTAAACCTGTTGAGCATGTCTGGGAATTCCAGCTTTGCGTTGGAGGTGAGGATGAGAGTAAGAAAGAGAATCAAATAAAGGCAAATCACAAAGACCTCAAGGGACATCCAGGGTGAGCGAGCTGTAGTTGAAAAGCCGGAGAAGCCACAACCGGTAAGGTATCCCGTAATTGATAAGAAACTTTTGCCACTCTTCTACTTTGAATTGAACGCCAGCCCAGATAAATGCATGAATAATCATTGAGGCTATTTTTATTGTATCAACATTTCATAGTCATTTGATTGAGAGCCTAACTGATTGGCTCACTAAGCTTTTATTGATGATTCACTCACCAAACTTGAGTATAATTTGTAGGAGTTGGTTCAAATTCAAAGTATGATGGTGATATATCATTGTTTGATGAGTTTGCCCATGGTGTTGGATGGATGTATGTAAGGTGAATCTATTGTAGTTGAACTAGAAGTACTGGGTGTCTGATTTTCATTATTGTGGTTGTTTTGTAAAGGTAACTGTACGGTTCCAAAAAGCCGAGTCAACTTCCTGAATGTCTGGGATTTTGACAGTTCTTCACTCTTGATGCAAGATCTCTGCGCCATTGGTAAAGTAAGAAGGTAGCCAAAGCCAGGAAATGATGGGATCAAGTCAGCATTTTGGGCAGGGACAGGGCCTTGAACAGGCCTACACGGGGTATCTTATTGTTTTGTTGTTTTGGCACAACTGGTGCTTCTTGGCATCCATGAATTTGTGACCAATCCCACATGGGTTTGTCTCAGGGTAGGACGGCTCATTCTGCCTCATCCTTGTTGATGGAATACTAGATGTTCCTCAGGCCAATACCTGAGTCTGGCAATGAGGATGGGTAAGCTCAGCCCTTGACATCAGTGTGGAAAGAATTGCAAGCATTTTTGTGAGTCCTTTGCAAGGTATCAAAGGGCCCCCGATGTCGGGGGCCTTCAAGTTCTCCACGGGCACTGTGGATGAAGGAGCTCTTTTTTCTTTCAGGATAATTAAAGTGATTTGATGAGTTTTTTCTTTCAAGGAGATCTTACATCAAGCTCCGGAAAATTGCAATAATCAAGTATCAAAGGATTCCAATATCAATATGGCTGCTACTGTCAAAGGCTTGTGAACTTCAGACAGATACCACAAATGCCCAAATCCAATGTTCTCACTCAAAACTTAACATCTTGAACATTTGAGATCCTCAGTCTTATGTCTGTGTATGTATAGCTTTTCTCAAACATTGATCTGCAGTTATCCATTGATTGTCCAGGTGTTGTTTTTGAGTGGAACTTTCAATTTGATAATAAAAAAACAAAGGAGAAAAAAGAAAAAAGAGTTGTAATCTGATCATTTAGAAAAGTTACAGATGGAAAGCGGCCAGGCTGTGCATCCCAAACATCATCTTACAAGCTTGGAATGTTGAGTTTTGAGAAAGAACATCCAATTTGAAGGTTCGGGCTGAAATTCATAAGCCTTTGGCAGTAGCAAGTTGCCGAGAAACCTTGGTGTGAAGGGCAAGTGCGTGTCAGGCTGTGCCGTTTTCCGCCGAGCAGGCAGGGGCGCGCCTATCTCAAGCTATCATCTTCACCATGTATGCGGAGCTCGCCACCGTTCCCCACACCAATTTTTTTTATCGACTTCGATCACTCGATCAGTACATTGTTCACTACCACCAAAACTTGAGACAATGCTCACTCTCAAAGCATTCTGTAACCGTTCGAGAAATAAATGGAGAACTTCAAGACTTGAATGTTCAGCTCAACCACTCAAGCTTCGAGAAGCGTGCCTAGGGAATCACAATTTCAGTAAGCTTTTTTGTACATACGATTCCAGTTCTATCTGTCAAGATGTTTTAATAGATTGATAATCTTCAACACTTTTCTTTTCAGTTCGTTATCAATCTTCAAGTCCTGTTGCTGTTTCTTCAAAAGTTCCTTCAAGCGAAACTACATCTCCTAGAGAATACTTTGGTCAACCACTTCCGTTTACTCATCCCCACCTTTTAAAATCAGATGAAACGACTATTGGGATCACTGCTAGAGAGTATGCTGACCGGAGGAAGAAATTGATGGACAAACTCGAGGATGGGAGTGTGGTGATTTTAGCTGGTGGTCGGTTGCAGTGGATGGCTCATCATGTCTTGTAGGTCTGAATTCGAGCTAGGGTTACAGGGCTATTCTTTTTGGTTATTTTGGGATTGAATTATTGAATTTTCAATATAGCTATCCATTTCGACAATCTAGTGATTTCTGGTATCTGACCGGATTTCAAGAACCGGATTCTTGCTTGGTCCTTGGTCAGTTCTTCTTTCGATCTTACTCGACTCGTCATTAAACTGACTTTGTTTCGGCCTAGAAAAGGGCAATAGCGAAAAAGGTTATGAGATGACTTTGTTCGTCCGTCCGAAAGATCTTTCTAAAGAGTTATGGGAAGGTGCTAGAACGGGAGTTGAGGGTGTAGTTCGGTGGTTTGCAGCTGATAAGGTACCCAGTGACCTCAATTTTCGATCAGCACTTGACTGATGAGTTGGTGTATGAACAGGCCTTTGATATCGATCAACTTGCCACCAAGCTACGACCTTTACTCACTCAATCAACAAATATACCCATTTATCTTGACTTACCTGACGATGCCGAATCTCTGATGCGTATACGAAAAAGTGGATCGAGCTTGATGAACTTTTTTTCACCTAGTGCATCTCAAGATGCTGATCTGATCAGTCTTCTCAGTTCGCCGTTTCGTAATTCTCGAAATCAAAACGATATAGAGGCATGTTTGAATGTTCTAGCAACTGCACCGATGCGTCAGATACGCTCTCGAAGTAAAAAGTCATCAAAATATCGACCTATCGAGTCTTTGAAACGTAAACTCGTTCCATTGAAGATGATCAAATCACCAGCTGAGCTCAAGTTACTCCGAAAAGCTTGCGATATCACGGCTCGGGGTCACAAGGCTGCCATGCGACTCGCTGCACAAACATCAGAACACAAATCACAAACTGAATATGATTTAGTTCGAGCATTCGAAACAACTTGTCAAGGAGATCCTGTGGGCTTTGGAGGTCGGATGGGTTATGTACCTGTTTGTGCAGCTGGAGATGCTGCACTTACAGTTCATTATACTGCTAATGATCGTATGCTACAAGCTGGAAACCAAATGGTTCTCTTAGATGCAGGATTCGAATATGCAGGTTATTTGGCGGATATCACTCGTTCTTTCCCGAGTGGAAACGATGGCAAATTTACATCCCCTCAACGAGATTTATATGAAGCTGTTCTGA
Source organism: Melampsora larici-populina 98AG31 (assembly GCF_000204055.1). Lineage (NCBI taxonomy): Eukaryota > Fungi > Basidiomycota > Pucciniomycetes > Pucciniales > Melampsoraceae > Melampsora > Melampsora laricis-populina. The sequence continues at coordinate 4,341 of NW_006768896.1, forward strand.
GTGTTCAGAAAGATTTGATCAGTCGTTGTACTGAAGAAGAAAGTGTTTCTTTAAGCAGTTTACATCGAGCAAGTTGTCAATTATTACGTAGTGCGCTTTCACAACTTGGTTTCGATCTTAAAGTACCTGGAACTCTGGAACAGTTGTATCCTCATTATATTGGACATCCAGTTGGGACAGACTTACATGATACCCCTACTTTGGATAGAACGACTCAGTATGTGATCTTCATCTAGCTTGAGTAGATTTGATGTTGGTGATAATGATTGTTTGATATCATCAACAGGCTCAAGTCGGGTTCAGTGATTACTATTGAACCAGGTATATATGTACCTCATGATGATTGTTTTCCTTCAGAGTTTCATGGAATAGGGTTAGTTTTAAAGATTTTGATGAAGTGATTTGAGAAATGAGATTGTTGAAACTGAACATGAGTTTTTGATTGAATGATTTGATCGATTAGGATTAGGATTGAAGATATGGTACAGATTAAAAAAAAGGATTATATTGTGTTGAGTTGTAATACTCCTAAAGAAGTGATTGATGTTGAAGCTTGTGGATCTGGTTTGTTGGAAAATTTAAATTGAATGAATCTTAAGAGATCATAGTATTCTTTGTGCAGTTTTTTTGGTACATTGGATCGGTTTGGGTTGTGATCTTTGACCCTGTTTTCATTAGGTTTATCAGAGGAATGAAAAACCAGGATGACGATACTTGCGCTTGAGCATTGCATTCTTGGCTCTGGAACTCCGCTGCGGACAATCTCAAGGTTTTTGATTGGAACCCTGCTAAAGATTGAATGTAATGAGCAGCTCACAGGGTGGCCCTTATTGTCAATGCCAGACTTCAGGCCCTGGGGAAGAAACACCAGAAATAAACAGAAAACAAACTCTGTGATGTTTGTCTCTGGACCATACTTTTAGCTTTTCAACTTTTTCCATCTCCTCCCAATCTATAGCTGCAGCATATTGTTCTCATTGTAATGATCTGGCCAACACTCAGGGCCCTCACTTGTAACTGTATTCCCTTCACGTGCAGCCCTCACTTGTATCTTTCATTTCTTTTATAGCCCTCATCATTGTATTGTTTTAGCATTGTCTTGAAATGTGATACTTGTTCTTTCAGGGAAATGAGTGGCTCAGCCTGGTATTAATTGATATGAACACCATGAAACAAACATAAATGTGTGCATTGTGATGGAAAAGGGGTTTTCAACCACTTGAGGGTGGTTGAACAACAGCAAGCGGTATTGTGACTCTGAGCCAGCGTGACTTGAGGACCACAACCGAGTGTTTTTCCGCTCAATCTCGGGATTTTCTCCGGTTGAATCCGGCTGACAAACCGGGGGAGAGCTCCTGTTGCAGCACAGTTGGGAAGGGCTCGCTCCAAACATGTTCTTCACCAGTCAAGGAAAAAAAATCAACCGGAGCAAAAGCCGGTTGATCAATCAAAATAATGACCTGCTGGTGTACCCAGATGTGTACTTTGGACACGATCGGTGATTTTGAGCCTTGGGACGGTAAAATTTACTGTGCCGGGCCACTTACCGAGACGAATCACGATAGGAGATGCTTGCTATGGAATTGACATGATGTGTATCAATTCAAAATTCCCTACTCTCGTGACTTGAGTTATGAAATGGTCATGTGTTTGTCTTCGCATGACAGCAGTGGTGATCAAGCTTGATCAAGAGCTTGGATCTCATGTTTCCTGTGCTAGCTGCTCTAGAGCATTGGTTGAACGAGGTCCGAGGGAATAAAACTGTATACAAACAATGATACATATCATAAAGCTCTATGCGACCTTTGTCCGTTACTTCATTTCCTGCACACTTCTCGATAATCAGGCTTCTGTGACTTTATCTACTCTTAGGAACCCAGCAGTTTCAAGTGAAAGGCCGCAATTGGCTGTGAGTGGTTAACCGTCGAGATTCTGAAACGAACTGGTGTCAGTGCGACAACTGCACAGAACGCCTTTCCTCTCTTGATCTTATTTCAACTTGGCCTGCTTAATCAAAAGGAATTGAACTTCCGCTTATATATCCTTGTTCGTTCGATTCCAGATATCGTTTCCACCCTTTCCTCAACTCATCTTTTCTGTCACTTGCTTTGCAATACGTCTCCTCAGCTCTTTTTCACTGTCGTATCTTCGCCAATCCGGCTATCAAACATCACACATGGCTAACGTTCAAAGATCTTTCAAGGCCACCAATGCCATGGAGGTCAGTATTTTTACTACTCTGCCGATTCATATTCAGTTTCATTGAGCAATGTTCTGTTTTCTCGTAATAGAGCGGCAACAGGAACATTTACACTCCACGCCACTTGACGGGTCAGAACTCTTTCATCCCCAGGCAAAAGAAATTCTGCTTTTGCTTGGTTTCGGATGGAAATTCTTATTCATCTCAAAGCGACACTGAGTCGACTTCAACATCTGATGGAAGTTGGACATCGAAATTTTCTTTCGACGAAAAAAGTTCTCTTAGCATCTCAACAGATGATGCATCTCACGACTTTATCTCTTCACAAAAGTCGGATACTTCAAGAGGTTTCCCTTCCATCACGCTAAATGAGTCTGTAGACGAGACAAGGTCTGAGCTTAACATTCAAATTCCACACAACGATATCACAAGCATTAATCACCTCCCGGAGGACTCGGAAAATGAAGATCAAGAAGACGCTTTATCATTTTCATCCGTCGAATGTTCTCTACAAGCTGAACCGAAAGAATCTGAAATCAACACAACAACTTCAATATCAGACAATCATTCAATCAAATCAGATTCATTAGTATTTGATCATTTAAAAGTATTATTATCAGAACTTAGAATCCCTGATAATCAATCACCAGAATATCACGTTTCATGGGCATTTGAATCAAAGTTTTCCAAACCAACCCCAAGTGAAAGATTTAAAGATATGTTAATTGAAATGAACTATTTTGAAAAAACTGGTCAAATTATGGGAAATGATTTAGAGTTTAGAATTCAAAAATTAAGATTAGAAAATCAAGTTCGCTCCAATGATTCTCAACTTCCTCAACCCTCTAATAGATTGATTAGAAATTCTTGGAGTCTATTTAAAGAATCTAAACCTCCTTGGAAAGTTTTTGGACCTGTTAAAGCGTTGAGCTCGGTTGATCTTGTTACTGTTAATGGTTTAATAGCCTAAATCGTTTTGGTACCTCTCTATCCTTGAATAATTACGACTTTGTCACGATTTATGCATTTATTATTTTTCCTTTACCTCTTTACGATTTATAAATCATCACTCTGTATAATATATGCATCCTTTTTTTTCCTTTTATCTCTTGTATATCGTCAGTCTAGCATATTATATGATTCGTTTTTGATTGATCTAAAGACATTTTTTATTATTTTTTGTTTATTTCCTTTCGGGATATCTTCTATTACTTTTTTTGTTTAGCTTTATGATGGACATGTGTGGTTTTAGGACATTGCTTATAATCTATTACAGACAATTGGACCATTTTTTATGGTCGATCAAAGGAATGAATATTAACTGCTGAGACCTCATTTCTGAATACCATGCATGGATTCTTTTAACTGCTTATGATTGTCTATTCAAGGACAAGGCTTCCTATAACATGGCGCCAATACACTAACTGCAAGGACCTTGAAAATTACTCTCACATTACAAATCTGAATATTTCCGCTCCAAACATTCTGAGGTATGTTGGTAATAAGACCAGAAGGGCTCACTTTCTATCCCAAACAGTTCTCGGTGATCAATCCCAAAGATTAAGACTCCTTGACTTTTGAGCATTGATAGTACGCCTGACCTCTTCATGAGTATCTGTCTTGTTGTCTGATTCTTGGGGGATGTTTCATTGGATTTTGGGTCTCTGAATCGGCCCAAAATCAACGTAGAAGTCTCACAGAGAACCATACTAATAGCATCTTCCTAACAACTGAGACATTTCTTGTTGAATCTCTTTACCTTGTGCAAACCCCAAACGTCAAAATTAGACGCCTCTGCGGCGTCAAGCTCAATATTTGGGCATCTGTAATCCCAAACAGACTAGTTTGTCTTGTGTGTTATTCATCACATCAATTTCTCAGTACAATACTATCAAACTCGTAAGGAGAAACACGAAAACAAGAAGAAAACACCATACAAGTAAAAATGCATCAATTGCTATGATATCATGATTACAATTATATAAAAACGATAAGGGTACATGACACGATATGCTTGATACAAAAAAATGATTGAATACTAGTGATTTACATGCAGATAGAGGCAGAAGAAGATGAAATAAAACAATATAAACAAAACTCTTGAGAGCACATGCGGTTACAAAACTTGGATCTAACAAACAGATGTTTTTGAAGTTTTATTGTCTTGTACCTCTCTCACTGAAGGGAATATTTTAACAACGCCATTTGTGATTTGTATAAATTAAGCGGATATATCTGTGATCAAAATCACGTCACCGACGTTTTTCAAGATGATAATCACTTTGGGGATAAGGCAGGCGAACGATTGCATATCCGCTCACTCCTTCCAAAGGCTGGACTCTTGGGAAGGCATGAACCATTCAACATAGGAAAAGCGAAAGTAGGTTTTAAGAAACCTTCAGTCCAAGTGATAGGAAATTCTGAAGATTTTGGTGAAGAAATCTTTGGTGTAGAGATGATTCGAATTCGAACTCGAATCTTATCTCCATCAATTATTCCTAAGTCCTCAACAGATTTCGTAGGTGAGATTCTTTTGAGTTTTCTTCCACGATTTAACCAAAGTTGTAAATGCTCTGTTGGTACACAAAGCTTATAAGAAAGGTCTCCAAACAAGACTTGAAATCCTTGAGAGCGACGTAATTTCACTTCTAGTGTTTCTACGAGTCCCTTTTCACTGGGTAGTTCCACTTGGACAGAAGTCATCGGATCTGTGAGAACCTCGAAAAAATCGGCACCTAGTTGAATGGAAAAATGAGGATACTTATAAGCCAAATTCAAGAGGAAATTGGTGAGACTTTGTATTCACATTCTATATGTGACTCACCACTCGTCTGTTCAGGGTGTTCAAGCTCAGAATCATGGGGTTCTATTGGATCGACTGCCGTTTTATCGGTCCAAGAGGATCTGTTGGAATGTGTTTCTGCAGTTTCCACTTGCTTGTCAGTTGATGTCTTCAGAGGATAAAACTCCGAAGAGTAAACGTCGACTTACCGAAATCAGACCGCATCAAAGCATTGTCGGGTAAAGACAAAGACCCATGTTTCTCGTGGAGCGTTGTGGTCATCTCGATTACTGATCCATATTGTAGATTTCGCCAGCTTGATTTGGATAGTTCAGCCAAGCCATGATCGGGAACACGCAAGAAGAATTCAATCACATCAGTGGTCTCGAGTTTGAAAAGTTCTCGTACGTCACGCTGGGCAGCCTGTGAAGTGCAAGCGTCAGGAACCAAGTCTCAAGATATCAAAGCTTTCTGTTTCATTAAGCGTTTTACTTACATGAAGGCTTCGGGGAGCTTCCGTCAGGATCATCCTATCACCGTATTTGAAGACGATGTTGTTGGAAATCGGATCAGGCGCCATGAGGATTGAATGAAGTTTGTTAACCTGTTGAGATTAAAATCTGACGTAATAACTGGCCTCCGTGGAGAAAGTGAGAGGGCTTTGTAGTTGAATGCTTTGAAGTTGAAGTGAAGCGATAGGGACAAATTGACAGAGGATAAATCTGGACAAGATGTAAATGTGGACACAACTTTGTTCTGTGTGGGTTGAGAAGCTATTGATCGAGATTAATGAGGTGTGATTAGGTCAGAGGTGAATACCAAGACGACCAGAGATTTCTGAGAGATAGATTGGGGAAAGCACGAGTAAAGGTTTGTTGCCTTGGCTTGCAAGGTATTAATTTTCTCTTTAGCTCAAGAGCTGCTGGGCACTAATCTCACGTTGCTTTAGCTTTTGAAGCATGATTCATAAAGAGGTGTGACCCTCTATAACGGCACGTATCCAATATGTATCAGCATCGTCAAGGTCGAGCCATTCTCTCAAATCACTTGACTGGATTTCATCGGATGGCATGGCAAAGTTACCATACCTCCGGTATCTTTCCCCGAGAAGCAGATCATCATAGAATTGTGCAAATTATAACCCAGGATTTTAAGGTTGTGGCGGAGACCACAAATCTCAATCTTGCGTCACCTTAGAAATTTCCAGCACTTGACACTTTTTACTGTACGGGCAGGGGGATTTTTACAATGACCGATTGGCACTGAATTAAAGCAGTTTCGAGAAAGAATGCCAGCCCCCTTCATGGTTTTTTTCTTTTCTTTCAACGTTTCACTCAGTATTTTACTGACGTAGATTCTACGTAAGACCAGTTGTACTTTTTTTGGCGGGGAGAACGAGGCCAAAGGTATATTTTTTCTTTTTCTCGGCCAAAAAAAAGTATGTAGCGCCACATACTTAATTTGAGTACCCTGCACACATTTTATCTTTCAGGATCCTTCACAAACTTTGCACTCTCAAATAAAACACCTACTGCTCATACATAGAATCTATGTCAGTACTATTTAGTGGAACGTTTTTAGAAAAAAGGGGAAAAATCCAAGTGAGGTGGCATTCTTTCTTTAAAACTGCTGTATGTGGTGCAACAGAATAGGTGTAAAAACCACTTAAGGGGAGGTATTGTCAAAGTTTACACCACAAACAAAAAAGACACCAAACCTTAGTCGGTTTGGAAGTACTTGGTGTAATAAGGGGCGTCAAGTTTGCATTTGTTTTATGTTTTTTTTTTCAAATTTGGTCAAGTGTTAACACCATGAATTTTTCAAATTGACTGTTTTTAAATTGAAAGCATGTTGGACAATCATGTTCATAGAAAGAAACTTGACCAATTTGATCCCTGAGTTTTTTTAGAGCTCAAGCTTGAAATGAAATATTGCTTGTTGAACAAGCAAATCATTCCCAATGCATACCCAGCTGACCTTTCTAAAGGTCTCAAAAACCATTTGAAACTCAGTTTCCAGATGGTTCAAAGGTCACAAAGAAAATGAACTATCAAAATTTCCAAAGAGCTTCTTCAAATAGCCAAAGAAGATGAAGACAATCAAGTGAGTGAAGAAAAAATGCTTGGTAAACGTATTGTTCCAACATTTGGCGGCATTCTCTACAAAGAGAGTATGTAGGGGGTTTCAAGTTGGGATATTTTTGCGCAAAATCTTTGCAAAATGGACAAGTTTTTGAAATTTTGTGGTGTTTGGTTTCCTGCAAATGGATGATTGACAGCATTCAGGACACCTTTTTAGATGTCTCAAATTTTTTATGTTGACAGTAAATTTTACAGTCTTGGACAAGTTGTTGTACTGTAAAAATATGGTAAAAAATTCAACTCGAAACCCCCTGATGACAAGATGGCCTTCTTGACCAATATCCTCTTCAATGATATGGAAAATACCATGATTAAAGAGTTTCAAAACTTGACCACATAATGTGTATAAGCATACATTTATGCTAGATGCAAAAAGGTGAACCAATAGGGGGCTCAAGTTGGGCAAAAATTGCCTAAAACTTTTTACTCTTGCCTCCCAGCCCTTCAAATCTCATGTTTTTTACACAAAAGACACTACACTGTGCTTCTCAGGAAGGGCTTTCTACAAGTTTTTCAAAAATTTCAAAGTTATAAGCAGTAAGGATACCCAAGCAAGTATGTACATGTATCTTATTTTGAGAGAAGAAAAACAATATACTTTTTGCCTTGTGGTCCTTGCCAAGAAACAGTATGTAGCAAAAAGTATGTACACATACATACACTGCCAGCATTAAAGAGGTCCCCAGATGGGAAGGTGGGTACCAGGGACCAGATTCCCCTTCTGCTACTGTTGAACAGCTCCATAAATAGTTCCCAAGTAGCCATTGTAATATATGCAGTCAATTTTTCAAGATGCTTGTTGCAATCTGAACAAAATTACAGCATGTATTACATGTGATTTCCTTATCCAGATGAAGAGATAACTGATCTGATCTGTATGTAGCTGATAGCTAATAATTTACTCAGATGTTTGCACACATGTAGCATATGCTTTATGGCTCATTTGTGCAGTGCAAAATGATTTCATGACACATTCTACTGTCAATCATGTTCACAGCCTAGGTTGCTTTCCCACCCAGGTACCTATTTAATGCTGGCAGCACAACTTGCTTTGAGTACCCTCAGTGTTTTGAAGTAGGGATATTTGTATTAGGAGGGCTTAGGTCAATATTTCTAAGGTGTTTCCTTGAGATTTTTTTATGGTAGTGTGCTGTAAAAAGATTTCCCGTTTTGTAAAACAAGATGGTCAGCAGTGGTCAACAGCAATCAACAGCTTCTTGAGAAGCCCTTGATTCATAATCTGTTTTCTTTTGTGGGTGAGTGCTACTAATGGTATATATCAGTCTTGACACCTTTCTTTCCTTTTTTGCCTCACATTGTTATCTAATGTTTTTTCTTCTATAGTTGTTTTAATTTTCTGTTTGCTGTAAGTTTGTGTAAATTTCTGCTCAAAAGAAATTGGGGTGTCTTAAAACCTTTCCCACTTTCATAAACTTTGGCATAAACTTTATGAAATTGGGAGCACCAATTGTAGCAACACCACCGTCGCTACGCTCCGCTCCGCTATATCACCCAAAATCACGAGCGTAGTGATTTGCCGCTATGTAAAAAGGACTAATCGCTACGCTATATTTTCGACGCGCTATGAGATTTTAAAGCGGTGCGCATTTAAAGACCGCTCCGCTCCGCTATGGTTGTTTTTTAGACGAGGCAGCGCTTCTAAGCGCATTCAGGCAGCGTTTTGGGGTTCAGGCAATTTTTTTTGAGTCTTAAGCCTTTATTGGAATACGCATGTGTTATAATGGGCTTGGTGGAGTGGGGATCAACAAAGTAAAAACAGGAAGACAAGAACATTTTTTTTTGAGTTTTATGATGTGTTGTAGAACACACACAAGAAGACAACTTTTTTAGGGATTTAATCTTTATTTTGGAGAGCGCGCACAAGAATTTCTGAGTTTTTTGAGTTTTTGTCATAGGGAAAAGGGGAAGAGAAGCCAATAAAAAGAAATTACTTTCTAGCCTTACCGTTAGAAGTCTCATATGCTAGAAGATAAGCCGCAGCTTCAGCAAATAAACCCGAGAGAGAAACCTTTGACTTTAACCACTCGCGTACACCAACGAGCCTTGAGATAGCCCTTGCCGTCAAAGAAGCCCGACCAGGGACTGCGATATTGGCAGCCGAAGAGAATGTCCTCTCGCAAGGACAAGAGGTACCTGATAGCCCCAGGTAATCTCGGGCAAGAGATGCAAGCACCGGGAAATCCTTCTCGTGGTCCTATAAGTAATAACAAACCCAGTCAGAGACAGATTCAGAAGCCAGTAAAAGAGTTAGGATAAACATACGCTCCACCACTCTAGCTCCGACTGATCAGCAAGCATAAGATGAGCCCCCTCGATATAGTCGATATGCTCCTCCCGACGTTTATCAGCAGGGGACTGAGCTGTGACTTGAGTAGTAAAGACATCAAATTGGGTACAGATTGGAGAAGGTGAGGTGGTAATGGAAGGTGTTTGATTCGATTCATCTGAAGCCAAGTCAATAGGCTCTTCAGGCCATTCTTCAAGTGCCTTCTCAAAGATTTTGCGAAATAATGTTTTGGCTCGAACAGCCTCTTCAGGGTAGTTAAGGTCAAAAAATCGAATCCAAAAACGAGGATTGAGGATTGTTGAGATCACAATCGCATCAGAAGCAACTGCTTCTTCTTGATAACCTTTGAGTTTAGTGCGCATTAACACAAGCATGGCCTTGAGGTCTGAGTCTTCGCAAGCATCAACAAGGCGATCGATATCCAGAACCAACCCTGAGTATTTGGCAAGTAGTATACAACCGGTGGCTGTGTTGCCCTCCATTCGTTTGGTGGCATACAAAAACACCTGCAAATAAATAGATGTCAGTGAAAATTAAAAAGTAGTAACAGCATCCAAAAGAGACAAACCTGTAGTATCTTCACCAGGGTCTCGATCAAGTCCCATTCGTCAGCACTTATTTGCAAGCCTTGGTAATATCGAGTTTTCTGATCACTGAGTAGAATCGCATCAACGACCTACAGATCAAGCAAGAAGTTGTAAGATAAGGAGACACAAGGATGATCTGATGGAGAGAAGAAGAAATGAAAAAAGAAATACTACCCACATCACGTGCATCACTTAACCTTTTGAGGTAGTCAGCATCGATATTCCATCTCACTCCCCAGCCAGAGATAGGAGAGCGACCCTTGTACTCCATCTGCTTAGCCTTAGCTAAGAATTCTTGACGTCTTGCTGAGCTCCTGGTACATAAGCTGTTGAACTTTTTATCCTAGAGCAAATGTTAGGTTAGCCAAGAAAAAGCAAGTTGAAGTAGTTATTCAGGTACTTACTTTACGAACCGCTTTAGCCACTTCAGAAGCGTTCTCAGCCACACTAGATTCACAATCTGAATCTAAAGCGTTGTCATCAAAGCCTTCTTGATCACGATCACTATCTTCTTGTTCCTCGTCTTCAGATGAGTCAAACTGAATGTCGTCATTGCCTTCATTCAAAGT
>NW_006768896.1:16010-31838 GCF_000204055.1 Melampsora larici-populina 98AG31
GCTGTTGTTTATAAGATCGAGGCAATCTTGACCGGCTTGGATGGCAAGATGTCGTTTGGGGCATGCGGGACGATCCTTTGCACCATCTCGATGTGAGTACAGGTTGTAATACGATCGTTTTCCTCAAACAAAAAAGACGAGGCAGTATTTGCACCGGTAGCAACAAGGATCATCCCCACTCTAAGTAAATCAGAAGGTCAGTAACATCCTTTCTGGAAGAGACATCTTGAAAAAAAGGATGATAGGAAATATTGGGAGTATTCCAACGCACCTCGCCTTTCACGTGAATGGGATCATCATAGTGCACCAAGAGTTTCGAAACACGTCCAAGACGTGCCTGTCTAACTCCCGGAGTTTCGATGACTTCGATATCCGAATGTTGATCAATATCTAAACCGACAGGGACCTCATAGTCCTGTGAGGTTAAAGTGGATCAGTGATCATGAAATGCTTTGAGATAGATGAAAGTGATGAGATAAGATGAAAGTTATGAGATACATACCTGAATTACTGTGTTGGCCTTGTTCTTCTGTTTCTTCACCGGTGCTGGTCGGGAGGATGAAGAGTTGGAAACGATGCGAGAAGCTGAACTCTTTCGCTTGCCTCTACCAATGTTGACTTTGATCGGTTTGATAGATCTCTTCTTAGACGATTGAACTGGACTAGTGGTTGGCAATATGGGACCAGGGGGGACCTCGGATTGCTCTGAAGCACCATCATCAGTGACAAATCCATCAGATTCCTCACTAGGTAATCGAAGGGCTTGACGGGAGTCCGGGGATTGTATTATGAATCCAGGTCGGGCCCGTACAGGGCTACGGACTCAAAGCGATCTAGAGGTAGCTGAAGGCTCTAATTGAAGAGTTGACTGGGTGTAGTTTCTAATGTCGGAAGCATTGGATGAAGGCATGATGTGATCGGTACAGATAGATACGGTGTGAAGAGAATCTATTTGTGAGGAATTGAATTTGAAAAAGGGTATACGGGTTCAAAAGTTAGCAAAAGCAAGAGTGCTGGACAGGGAATCTAGATCTAAGACTGTGAGGTAGATGGGGGGAAGGGAGGACTTACTATTGAAGGCTCCTTTTATACTTGATTCCAAGGCCTCCAATCGACCATAAAACAGCAGCATCTTTTGATTGTTGTTTTCGAATGGCTTGAGTTCAGGTTAGCTGTTACGGTTAGGATGGAAGCACGGCGTTGTTAGGTGGAATCACGAGTTCTTTGGGTGGGTGAGTTGGTTTAGTTGAGACAATTAGGAATCGGATAGAACAGGAATTGTGTTGAACCACGAGGTTGTGAGGTGAAATCGCGAGTTGGTTGGGTTAGTTAGTTGGGTTAGTTGAGACAGCTAGGATAGAAAAGGGTAGGAGCATGAGGTACGATGTTGTTGGGTGGGCATTGAACTGTTGGGAGACGTTAGAGGCATGGGTGGGAGGTGATCAATGGCCATACAAGGTGCTGGGACAAGGGTTAAGGGCACAACGAAACCCTTAACCCTTGGGGTGCTCGGTGCACTATGGGCGCTAGGAGGCGCTAGAACACTATGGGATTTGGGGCGCTCGGTTTCGCTGTGAAGCCATATAGCACAGCGGAAAACCGCTGTACAGAGCACCAATCTAAATCGCTAAATTTTGGAGGGTATAGCCATAGCTATAGTTATGGCGAAAAATCACTATGTGGCCAAACCCATAGCACAGGCGGAGCGTCTGCTCCGCTACCGCCCCGCTGCCGCTTTCTCGGGCGCAGCGACGGTGGTGTTGATTGTAGTCCAGATTTAAGTTTTATGATAATAATCAATAATAATAATCAATAATAAAAAGTTGAGCCATAGTAGCAATATGAGCAAATATCACTATGGCCAGGTTTAGAGAGGAGAGTATATGAACCTCACCTCTCTCATCATTCAAGCAGATCCCATGACCTGAAGGACCATCAAGAGTCTTACAAATATAAAACTAGTGATACACTTCATTAACTTTACATTGCTTCCTGACTAAGCGTAAGGAATATTCAAACTTCACTCCACTGGATCCTCTACTTTCCTGAAGTAGAAATATTTATCAGGTTAGTGAACTTCAACAACTCCAGGTTGGTTACCTTAAGAATACTTCCAGGCTGGTTACCTTAAGAACAACTCCAAGTTGGCAAATTCCAGGACAACCAGGCTAGTCATCTCCATATCACTCTTTAGTCTGTAACCAGGAGATTAAAAGAAGGAAACCACTATTTACCGCCCGGATCTGAAAAACCCAACACCCCCATGCCGGATACCGCCCGGGCGGTAAATGTGTTACTACCCGGTTTAATCTTAGCGCCGAAAATTCACAAAGATTCTTGTTCATGTTCTTGTCACTCTCATCACAATCTCATCGTTCTTTGAGTCCTTTTTGAATGTAATGTAGACTTAAGAACATTATTTTTCACTCACTGAACAAACAAACAAATAAGGTAGGTAACAAGAAAGAAACACCCATGTATAAAGGTTTTGAGTCACAGACAACCATAAAACAAATATTGAATCAAGCAGAAAACAAGTCAAACTAAACTACAACTGGGATATTTGCCCATCAAAATCAAAAGAAGATTCAGTCAGATACGTTTTGAAAGGGGGCATCTGGGAAAACACTAAAAGGACAAGATAAACATGCCACCATCAATTTACCGCTGATTCAACCACTTTCCCAAACTTCTGTAATTCTCGACCTGGTCCTTTGAGGGTGATCAAACCTCCCATAAGTTCAGTGCGCACTCTAGCAATTCTTCCATCTTGTAAAGTGACCATGAGAGGTTTGAGTGAGTCACTACTATCTCCACCAAGTAAATCTGACATCTTACAAGAAGAGTCTGAAAACAATTCAACAACATCTGCTTGGCCCACAATCCTAGGTCAAGTGCCTTTGTATGTACTAGCTACTGGTAGATTGGATGCTTGTGTAGAGTGATCTTGTATGGGTGTGGGAATTGTACACCATTGATTGGGTTCAACACTGGCTCCACATTAATTATCAAGTGGTTTAGTTTTGATTCGCTTGAGATGAAATTTAACGGCGCGCACCTTGATCTCTACCACATCAGATTCTCCAATCAAAGTATCTAGATTAGGGGATGTACAAGATTCTGAGATTGCATGATTGGGATGAGAGTCGATTATTGATTTGGATGTTCTAGCTTTGAGAGTTTCAATCAGACTGGATCTAGAGATGAGTACTGGTTTTGAGTGATTTATTGAAAGTGAATGCTCTGGAAGGCAAAGTTCAGATGGACTTGCAGTTTGAAGAGCCGTAACAGAGCAAGAGTGTGATAAGTTTGGTCGATCTTGTTTAGTTTGAGTGGCCAGAAAGGCATCTGGTGACTTTGATCGACTTAAATCAGGAGTTTGAAGTGCAGGATCTGAATCCTTTTGATCTTTAAGCCTAGTAGTAAAAATACCACTTCGAGTATGAAATAAAGGATGAGGTGAATTGGGATTTGATAAGAATGGCGGTGATTCACCAAGAAACTGCCCGGTTTGATAATTGCGGGCTACATTGCCCGTAAAAATTGCCCGCTGCACTGCCCGTTGGGGCCTCTGCCAACACCGCAAGCGCTACACAACGCAATGGATTTCGACCTATTTCCATTGTGTTGCGCAGTCGGCGCATTATTACGCTACGCAACCACTCCGCCATGGGGTGTTTTTTTTCTAACTTGCCGTTGCGGAGCGGTTGGGCAAATAATGCGAAAAATGTGCAATATTGCCCTATTTCCGCAATATTTGCCCTAAATAACCGTCAAAAACTGACCGCAATTGCGGTGCGGGTTTCTGACCAAGGGGTTTTTTGAACCCGGATTGCGGAGCGCTGGCACCGCACTATATTGCGTTGCTATTGCGGCGCCCAAAAGCGCTACGCAACCGCACCACAACTGCAACATAGTGCGGTGCTCTTGCGGTATTGCCTCTGCTAGGGCAAAAAAGCTGGGTACTGCACGGGTATTCACAGGTATTACCCCAAAAAGCGGGGGCAACGGGGTTTTTGTTCCAGGCGGTAAATAGTGGTTTCCTAAAAGAAGTGTATGGATCCACCCTTCATCTTAATTAAAGTCTCTTTGTAAGAGTCAATTAACTGAAGTCTGTCTGGATTAATCCAAACAGACCAGGTACTTTGCCCTCTCTTCCTTTTTTTCCTAATTCTAATTTGTAATTACTATTTACTTACAAATATCAACCCTTAGTGCGCATATAATACTCCAAAAGAGTACCCTACCCTGACAGATTTTTTGAGAGTGTCTTTAGTGCTGTTGAGATCTGGACACCATTCATGTATACCAAGCTGATCAAACATTGCTTGAGTATAGATTGCAAAAAAATGTTGACAATACCACCACCAATGTTCACACAATCAGCTGTGGGTTCTTTCACTTCACATTGACCTACACAATCCTTGGCTGTTGTGCTTTTGAGTATGCCTTCTATTTCAGATGACCTTGAGAACCAAGATTTAAATTTGAGAAAATGTTTTGGAGGCTTTGGTATAGCAGACAATGATGTCAACCACCAAATAATCCACCACTATATCCGTAGGGTTCTGGTAGGAGGGGGTGCATCGGTTGAGTCTCTGTTTTTCGACAGTTCGACTCAGCCAGATGTATTTTGGTTGGCTCGTTACTTGTTACAGGAATTTGGAAAACCTCTATGAGGAATCCTTGTAACCACGCCAATAAAAAGATGAACTTAAATCTTTTTAACCTAAGGTGATTTTTCTTACTGGGGTGGTGTGGGGGTGGTCCCCGGCGGAGCGGGTCTCAATGGTAGATGTCTACCATCAAAATAACCGTTCAGCCGGGTTGAGAACAAGGAGACCCGATGGGGTCTTCTCTTCCTGGGATGGTGGGTCGGGGTTCGAAAATTTTCTATGAGTCTTGAGAATGAGAAAATGACTAGCAAGAGGCAAGAAGAGCAGGTGAAGACAGGAGAGGGAGAAGAAACTGGATTGGAAGAAGGAATGAAAATTTTTCCTTCTACCGTTTCAGAGTAATTCCTCTCCCATCTCGGCCCCGGCCCCGGGACCATCAGCTGTCCCGCTCATTTGCCCGTCCCCTTACGTTATGTAATGGACTCTACCATACCGTCGCAGGCTTTGGGTTAGTCAGCAATCCACCACTATATCCGTAGGGTTCTAGTAGGAGGGGGTGCATCGGTTGAGTCTCTGTTTTTCGACAGTTCGACTCAGCCAGATGTATTTTGGTTGGCTCGTTACTTGTTACAGGAATTTGGAAAACCTCTATGAGGAATCCTTGTAACCACGCCAATAAAAAGATCAACTTAAATCTTTTTAACCTAAGGTGATTTTTCTTACTGGGGTGGTGTGGGGGTAGTCCCCGGCGGAGCGGGTCTCAATGGTAGACGTCTACCATCAAAATAACCGTTCAGCCGGGTTGAGAACAAGGAGACCCGATGGGGTCTTCTCTTCCCCATAACTCACGGGGGACTGAACCGTGAGCCTAGGGAAGCCCCCATATTTCGGTCTTCCGTGAGACACCCCAACACACAACGGTACCAGCCAGAAAAAGTGGGCTGTACCACAGTATCGAATTATCACAAGCAAACAAAGTTCCACCTGTATCATACATCTAGGAAAGGCTTCTGTTACAAATTATACAGGAGACTCAGAATAAGCTGGAAGAGCAATCACATCTAGCCTCCTAAATGCCGATCAACTTGGAAGGAACAGAGGTATTTCGAATTCATTAGAAAGCACTCGACGTGACAAGTTCGAAGAACAAGAACCAAGCTCACAACCTCACGCGGAAGAGTGATCCCGACAACCAATCATTTAGGTGATACCCAGTGCAGATCGACCATCAACTTCCTTGTTGCTTCCAGGTCTTTAGCAGAAAACTTTCTCAAGTAGATCATGTAAGCATCTGAGGACCAACACCCACACTTTTTCACTTCATCCTTGTCAGCTCCCAAATTCCAACGGAGCGACGCGCCACCGATTCGGAACGAGTGCCCATGAAGAAGTTGTTTCTTTTTCGATCTTCGGTCATTCCAGATTTTTCTGAATTCCCTGATAGTTTCTGCCTTCCCTAACCGACACTTCTTCCCATCTTTTGTGTAGCAAAAGATTTCGTCTCTAGGCTTCCTGACTTTGTATGTGAACCAGGACTCCAGCATAGACACCGGGTCTAGAAGAGTATCGTGCCTGTAAAGGTAAATCCACTGAGTTTCTCCCGGGCTAGCAGTCTTTGCGTTGTGGATGGCCATCTTCACGTAGGACTTGTCTTTTGCCCAAACTAGATCGTCCCACCTTGGCATCACTTTCTTGGGATCATCTGTAAGTAGTTCTCCCAATCTAGCAGTACCCCAAAACGCCACCAGAGCTGCAGTTAACATAGCCAACTGTTTCTCTCCTTGCTCAGATAGCACCTCAAGTAAGATCACCAGGTCCAATAGAAGTACCGGAGGTCTCTTCCGATCTTCCTCTTCAAACTTTGCTTCAATCATTTTCGATGCTTTCAACAACGGTTTGATGGATTGATCCACTTTGGTTGGATAGTCTACGCCGTGATAGGTATGCCACGCCTTAATACCCCCTATATAAGCTTTCAACGTCGAGGATTTTACTGATTCGTCATTTACCGCTAGCTTTTCGTCCTTAATTGACGCCCAAACCGCAAACTCTCTCATTAAAGAGAACAAGATCGGGAGTAGGTGAGCCTTGTCTATGCCCTTGACTGTCGCGAAACGGTGTAGTTTGATGATTCCGGAGTTGTAACTTTTCAGAGTTCCGTCGCTCCAGGCACCTCGCAGAAAGTGCTTCTTTACTTCATCCGATTCGGATTCGTCCACTCCGAGTGCGTCCTTCCTGAATGCTCCAAAGGGCTTTAGGACTCTGCGTAAGTTTGGGAGTTCTTTGGTCTGGTTGGACTTCCGCTTCCCCATCGTAAAGGGAAAATGATGAACCGAGATGAGGTAAGGAGCTGAAGAGATTTCTAGGGTACAACCGTTCACAAGGATTTTGGAGGAGTTCGCTCTAACGTGACTTGGAACATCAAGGGGGACAGGTCTTTCGGGATCTCCACTCGGACTTTGTGGCTCCACGCGAGTGAGCCCAGAATTCCCCTGGATAAAGCATCTGCCGGATTGGCCTTAGATGCGACCCGTTTCGCCTTTATGTTACATCCTAGAACCGTGAGTAACCTTTGTATCTCTTTCCATTCTTCGTTGACGCAAACGTCTTTGGATTTCCTCTTATTAACGGTTGACTGTGATGTTGTGTTATCAGTCCAGACAACGAACCTTTTGCCTTCAACCTTGCGTAGATTGCGTACTACTAGCATGCCTAGCCTGATTGCAGCGGTTTCCGCCCAGGCAATGGAGCGCTTACCTTCCAGCAGGCCTTTGGTCTGCCAACCGTCTACAAATCGAAAGGACGCCCAGTGTTCACCCACCAGTACTCCTATTCCAAAGGACGAAGAAGCATCCCCAGCCCAGTTTATTTCCAGAGCTTTCGATTCCGGTATCAGCGGGCGAGAATTAAAGGTACCAAGGCAGAGATCCCACTCTTGAAGATCCTTCCTAGCGCTCTCCGATAGCTGGCGAAGAGCTGCCGTGTTCTTCCAGGCCTTCATCATCCGATAGAGAGAACTGACATATGGTTTCATATGCAGGACGATGTTCGTGGTGTGGATAAGACGACCCGTAACTTGTTCGATGGTTTTAAAGGAGCAAGGGCCTGGGCTGAGTAAGTCTTTAATTTGCTGTCTTCTTTCCTGGAGTTTCTCATCCGGTAATCTAACCGTGTGGTCTCTTCCATTCCATATAAAACCTAAGAACCGTTGCTCGTCAGCAAATTCATGATTCTTTATTGGGTTATACTGAACCCCCATGCTGTTACTCAGAGTCTCGACCGTCTCTAGCGAGACTGGGTTTTCTGGACGCTTGAAGAGTAGGTTGTCGTCAACCCAGCAAAAGATCTTAGTCACACCGCTAATCTTCTCCATTATGATCTTCCAGACGTGCACCGACGCCCCAAAAACTCCGCAACTCGCGACTCCACCAAACCCTACTGCAAGGTCGACCCATAGTCTTCCTTGGAAATCCATGATGATCAGGAAGCGGCGTTGGCAGGGATGAACAGAAAGCTGTCTATAAGCTTTTTGCCAGTCAAAGATGGCGACCAACCATATCCCCGGATGACGTCTGAAAAATCTTGCAACACGGTTGAAGTCGTCCCACTGTGTGCCATAGTTGTGCTTATTAACAAAGGAATTAACTGACGGAACGTTTGGATCTCTTTTAGGGAAGGACAGGTCATTAATCAACCGCACAGAGCCATCCCCGTTAACCGCGCTCCCCATGGGGTTTGAGCGAAAGAATCCGAATTTTTCCCGCAACTCTTCATGAGTGAATGGACCCACTATCCAACCAGCTTGCAGTTCCTTAGCTAGAGTCCGCTCGATCTGGGATTTGGCTGCAAGAGCCGACTTGTGATTTTCAGGAGTGTACCACGGTAAGTCCTGGATAGCATGTTGTGGAATGCCCAAGCAGAATCCGTTCCTGAAACCGTTACTGATATAGGGAATGCATTTGTCCAGGCCCGCCTCCCGCATCAGCTCTTCCCACTCCTCAATTTTCATTCTACTAGGAACCGGAGCAGGCCAAGGAGGGTTTTCCACCGGGATCGTGAAGATTTCTCTCTCCCATAAAGGTAGAGGTTCATCTGTGACACTTTCTTCACTCGAGACTTCATCATTGGATTCACTCTCTGAGGACAAGGAGGGCGACTGTTCCATCTCGGAATCACCCGACTTGATTATCACATCATCAGGTAGTTTTAAAGAGGCTCCATTCTCACGTGACGCTAACGGCAGGCTCGGGACAGGAACTCTGATACTGTCTAGCAAGAGTAGGGATGTTCATATTTCAAAGAGAATATATGTTTTAGGTTTGTTTTCTAAACAAAACAGGGACAATCATGCTCTAATGCGTACCACAAGTTAAAATTCGCACACAACCAGATGGAAGAAGATGGCAGTCACGATCAAGAATTAGCGCGAACAGCACCAATCAAGGAATCAGACACAAAGGAGTTTCCGATGGTCAGTAAATGAGGGTCATTTCTGGACTTCAAGCAGAGGGTACTCACTTGTCTGCGGTGTCTGCACCTTGCGACTTCTGCGCACCAGTACCACCGTTTTTCTTGTAGTAACTGTTCCTCTTCACAAAGCCACCATTGGTTCCGGAGCCTTCAGCACCTTGAGTTTCTAAAAACGTGCATGAATAGGAAATAAAACACCAGTAAGTGAAGACTGCTCTCGCATTTATCATGAGATAAGCTAGCAAATGCGAACCATCGCCCTGATTGCCCTGAATCTTGGCACCTTTGTTCTGGGAGAAGTTTCCCCTTTTCACGAACGGTTTCTTTCCGTTACCTCCCCTTTTTCCCCTCTGGGTCGAGGATCCAGTAACAATCGAAGAAGTTTCTTCTGACTTGCCGCTAACCAAGTCTTCAACCTGCTCCCTACCCGTCGTGAAGTTGAAGCCAAATTTAGGCTTCCCTGGCGCATAGGGGTTGTCAATGAAGCCGAGGTCATTCGCTCGTTCTGCGTCACGTCTAGCCGACTCCTCTACCGAGGCCTGAAGACCGTTGGGAACACACATCTTATCTGTCATCACCGTCTTGCCGTCGACCTTGGTTTTGATCAACTTGCGGCGTCGAAAAATGACAGTGCGAATTGCCAAGTGGTATCGGAGAGCAACCATCCAGCAGTTGTGCTTCTTCTTCAAGTTGGAAACAATTAACTTATGAGACTCGACATAGTTGGCGTAATCTTTAAGACCATAGATTTCTCGCGCATAGCGTTCTTCGAGATCACACATTTTGATGAATTCACCGTAAGTGATTTGTTTCTCTCTGGCCTTCTTGGTAGATTTGGCTGCCGAAGACTTAGCCTTCTTTTTCTCATCTTCATCTAGGTCGTGCCAGTCCTTGATGGACGATTTCACGAAGACCGTCAAAGGAACGTAAGCACAGAGCTTCCTAAAGCCCTTGTCCCACCTGGTGGGCAAGTCAGGAAGATCTGCCGAAGTGAAATCTCCAGCTTCGCATACGAGTTCTGCCGCACTGATCGCCGAGGAGTCGTCAGAGGAAGAAGATTCAGACGGTGTAGAGTCACCGTCATCTGGATCCGAAGGTTTCTTCGACATCTTCTTCTTCTTAGATTTAGACTTCTTCTTCGGCTTTTTCTCAGGCTTCTCATCGCCGGAAGAACCCGACGACGAGGAGGGGTCCTCGCTGTTCTTCGAGGACTTCCGCTTCGAACCAGATACCGAGGATTCACCCGCCGGTGCTTGAGCAGGTGCTCGCGCCACTATGGCCGAAGGTCTAGTCGTAACAGGACTAGCCGTAATAGGTGGAGGCATGGCTTGGGCTCCCACGGCGATTGCGGTATGTGCTCTCGGGGGATCCCAGTGAGTCGCACGTTGCACGCACGCATTGACCTTCTCTAGAGCGGCCTTAGCTTCCTCTAGTGTCCCGAATTCGACCGCATGGTTGAGTTCGTCCATGATTGAAACACCCTGTTGGGGTTCTTTGTCTCTCGATGAAGGAACTGAATCAATCAACCAGGAAACACATTTAGTAAGTAACTGATAATTCTATAGGATCGTGGCCTATTCTCGGCGCTGATAGCAGCCTCCCTTTTGCTTATTCTGCTCAGAGATTACGCATCAGAGGATCGCGCATTGATTGCGGAACTTATTGGGCCAGTCTTGAAGTTAACATAGATCACAGCAAGTCGAAGAGCGCCAATGGCAGCGTCTCCCTGGTACCTCAATGAGAGCGCTCAAGGCAGCATCTCTTCTGGATCACGCATGACTCCAGCACCGGCGCCATCGGCAGCCAGAGGCCTCTCCAGACCGAAGTCGTGGATTAGACATGAAGTCTAAAGGCCGACAAAAAGGGGGAAGGAATAACTTACCCTTAATCCGTATGTTCTTTCCAAGAGAGGGGACAAGGGAATTGTCTTGTCTCAATTGAATCTTCTTCTTCAGAGCTAACTTGAAATTTCCATTTTCTTCCCCTTCAGATGACTCATCATCACCTTCTTCACCATTGGCGATTCCAGAACCTCCCGTCGTGCCAGTTGGGTCGATTGGATCGCCGTCATTGTCAGCGTTGTTAACCTCGTCCACCAACGTGCCACCCGGAAGTAGTTGAGAGAGAGGAGGAGCCCTGGACTCAGCACGTCTGGCCCTGTCCTCAGCTTGAATATGTTCCTTCTCTGCTTGCATCTTCTTCTTTTCTTCAGCTTCTAAATGCATCTGGTGCAATTTATTCTTGAACGAGATAAGTTTATCCTTTTGAGACGGATCCATTTAATAAAAGAGAAAACTGCGAGATGATATAACCAGGATATTGGATTGAGTTATATATAAGATATAGAAATTCAAAAATTTTCTATGAGTCTTGAGAATGAGAAAATGACTAGCAAGAGGCAAGAAGAGCAGGTGAAGACAGGAGAGGGAGAAGAAACTGGATTGGAAGAAGGAATGAAAATTTTTCCTTCTACCGTTTCAGAGTAATTCCTCTCCCATCTCGGCCCCGGCCCCGGGACCATCAGCTGTCCCGCTCATTTGCCCGTCCCCTTACGTTATGTAATGGACTCTACCATACCGTCGCAGGCTTTGGGTTAGTCAGCAATTCAAATGGAGACATAGAAACAATTCTTAGAGAAAAAGAGTGGAATTTCAGTGGTACTTTATTGTTGAACTAGAATAAGATCTACCTGCCTTGGTTGGCTCAGATCTTTTGGGCCATTCTGTTCTGTTTAACTGGGCAGGATGTTGTTTTGGCATGGTTTTGGGGGAATGGTGGCTTGAATACAAGATGTTGATGCCATTGATTTTCTCTGAGGATTTGAAGACTGGGGAGGTGGCTTCTTGTTGGGAGGATGGCTGGAGCTTTCAGGCTTGGAAGATATAGGGGCCTTGTTTGGGACCAAGCCTGTTGAAGCTCTTGGTGTCTTTTTCTCCTTGGTTGATTCAGGGCTTGATGAGACTGTGTTCTTGATCTTCCCACTTATATCTTGAAATTTGTTGAGAAGGTCTTTGTAAGCTTTCTCTCAAGCAGTAGCTTCATTTTGCATCTGTTCAAGCATCTTGTTTTGGGTGGCAATCTGTGATGGCTGAGTCTCAAAGCTCTTGGTTGAATGCTGGTTGGTTTTGGGATTTTGCTTGGTTTTTGCGGATTTCTTGGTGTCTGGAGGTCATTTGGAGGATTTGTTTTGAAAGAAGATCATGTGGTGAATCCACTACTTGACTGGTATGGGTATTATGCTGGATATATAAACTCAGCTATTGTAGCTTGTACAAGAGGTATGTGTTTGGACTATTCGTGTGGGCACAAGGGGCACTTTTGTCCTCTATCAATTACTTCTATTCATTGATTTTGTATGAGATCCCAAAGAATTGTTACCTTTACCGGTTATTCTTTGCGACCACTTCTAGTAAAGTATTATCTACTGTGGGTGGTTTGGGGGTATGCCCCGGCTAAAATGGGAGGGGTCTACCCCGGTAATAGACGTCTATCACCGAGGTAGATCCACTTCGCCGGGGTGAGAGCAAAGAAGCCGATGTGGGCTTCTCTTCCCCCAAACTCGCGGTGATTTGAGCCAAGAGCCTGAGAAGCCCCATCTCTCAAACCACCGTAGAGTTTGAATCTACTCAAACATCTACTCAAACTTTATAGTTCAAAATTGGGAGATCTTTTCAACTACTGCTCTTCAACGAGCACGCGGGAGAAACTTTGATTTTTCATCAGATGTATTGAGGCTTGCATCAAATCAGATCTCTGTATTTTCCTCATACCCGCACAACTCTATAACCACATCAGTTCCTTCATCAAACTTTTTGTTTTCTTCAAATCTTTCTCAGAATATTTCCTCAAATAAACTTTGTAAGCATCAGAAGCCCATCGACCGCAGCGTTTCAAGTCATTTTTATCTGCCCCTAGATTCCAACGAAGAGACGCTCCTCCAATGCAAAAAGAATGGCCATGTAGCATTTGTTTCTTCTTCGACCGTCTGGCATTCCATATACTTCTGAGGTGAGTGATCGTCTCTAATTTCCCTAGACGTTTCTTTCTCCCATCCACTGAAATGGAAAATATCTCGTCTCCCAGTTTCCGATCCTTGAAATGGAACCATTCTTCAAGGGTTGACACCGGGTCCAGAAGCGAATTCTGTCTATGAAGCTTGATATACTGGATCTCCCCTGGACTCGCCGTTTTGGCCTTCCGAATCGCAATCGTTACATATGAGTGATCTTCAGCCCAGCATAGATCGCTCCACTTGGGTAAGTTCTTCTTGGGATCATCAGATATCAATTCCCCTAAGCGAGCTGTACCCCAAAAAGCTATTAAGGCTACTGCTAACATCGCCAGACCTCTCTCTCCTTCTTCTGGCAGTACCTCCAATAAGACCACCAGATCCGATAACATAACAGGAGGACGTTTCTTATCCGCTTCCGCCAGTTCCGCTTCTATCATCTGTGATGCCTTCAACAGGGCTTTGACCGCACCATCGACCGCGACCGGATATTCCTCGTCGTGAAAAAGGTGCCATGCCTTTATTCCAGCAATGTAAGCTTTCAACGTTGTATATTTCACCGACTCATCATCTTCCGCTCGGTCAACGCTCCTTCTTGACGCCCACACCACGAACAACTTCATGACTTTTGGTGAGATCGGTAACAGTTCTGACTTGTTTAGTTTCTTCACCACCGCAAACCGGTGAAATTTCACCACTCCCGAGTTATAACTTTTCAATGTCCCATCACCCCATGAACCTCGTAAGTAGTGCTGTTTTACCTCATCAACGTCTGAATCATCCAATCCTAACGTGTTTTCCTTAAATGCCCCAAAAGGTTTTGTCACTTTCTTCAAATCCACGTTCTTGGTCACCGAAGTTCCTCTGGTTACCATTGTGGCCTGACAGGTCGATTAAGGCGTTGGACGAGTGGAGGGTTGAATTGTCCTGACGTTATTGAGACTTAGGTGGATGAAGCTTCGGAGGAAAGACCTGTCTCAACAGCGTATCTAAATCCAGGGGAACCTCTATCTTCACTTCATTAAACCATAAGAGATCTCCGAGATAACCTCTCGAAAGGGCATCCGCGACGTTCCCTTTAGATGTTACGCGTTTTGCCTCTATATCACATGACAAGACGGTAAGTAGCCTCTGAATGGCTTTCCACTCTTCATTAACCAGATTGTCTCTCGATCGTCTCTTTCTGACTGTAGCTTGCGATGTTGTATTATCAGTCCAGACCGCAAATTTCATTCCTATAGGAGGTCCTAGTCAGATCTGCTTGCCTGACGATTCTTACGGAACCCGACTCACCTGCAACCTGCCGTACTTTCTGTAGTATTAACAGGCCTAACCTCATGGTAACTGTCTCTGCCCACGCTATGGTGCGTTTGTCGTCGACTAGGCCCAAAGTTTGCCAACCCTTGGTGAACTCGAAACACGCCCAATGGTCACCTATCAAGACCCCGATCCCAAAGGACAAAGACGCATCTCCTACCCAGGAGACCTCAGTTGCCTTAGGTGACGGTATAATCCTTCGTGAGTTAAAGTTTTTTAAGACCCAGTACCACTCATTTACATCTGCCTTAACACTATCTGACGTATATCGCAAAGCAGCCTTATTCCTCCAACTTTTCATCCATCTATAGAACGAATTCAGATATGCCTTCATATGTGGGATGATGTGGACCGTATGAACTAATTTCCCGACTATGCTTTTGACTTTGTTAAAGGCCCATTGGGTCTCTGGATTCATTAGGTCCACTATGATCTGGAGTCTTTCTTTTAATTTCTCTTCAGGAAGCCGAACCGTATGATCAAGACCATTCCATATGAAGCCTACGAACCGCTGTTCCTCGGCGAAATCATGGTTCTTTACTGGATTAGTCATAACCCCTAAACTTTCACTCAGAACTGTCACGTCTGCTAAAGTAATTTTGTCACCTGGTCGTCTGAACATTAGATTGTCATCAACCCATCTGAAGATGATGATTTTTAGCAACCTTTCAATTACCAGTTTCCATACATGGGCTGGTGCACCAAACACGCCACAACTCGCAACTCCTCCAAAGCCGACTGCTAGGTCTATCCACACTCTATTGTAGAAATCCACGATACAAAGATATCAACGCTGGCACGGATGTATCGGAAGTTGTCAATACGCCTTCTGCCAATCAAAAATGGCGACCTCCCATTCCCCTGGATTCTCTTGGAAGAACTTTGCTACTCTGTTGAAGTCGTCCCAGTAGGTCCCGTAATTTGACTTGTTCAAGAAAGAATTAACTGACGGTATCTTATTATCATACTTTGGGAAGGACAGATCGTTAACCATTCTCACCGACCCGTCGCTGTTCACCGCACTCCCCATAGGGTTCGACCGAAAGAAACCGTACTTTGCGTACACTTGTTCGTGGGTAAACGGACCTGCAATCCTTCCAGCCACGAGCTCTTTCTTTAACGTTGCTTCGATCTGGGATCTCGCCTCGAAGGCCGATTTGTGATTTTCTGGTGTATACCACCGCATTCCTTCAATTTCATGTTGGGGAATGCCTAAACAAAAACCCTCGTTGAACCCATTGACTATGTAAGGTATGTCCTCTTCTAAGCCTACCTCCTTCATCAAGTAAAGCCACTCATGGACTTTCATCCTACACAAAACTGGCATAGGCCACGGGACCGTTACTGGCACTATGAACAGTTTCCTCTGACCAAGAGGTCTAGGAATCCTCTCCAGTTCTCATCTTCTTCCTCTAC
>NW_006768896.1:32053-35366 GCF_000204055.1 Melampsora larici-populina 98AG31
TTCACATAGGATTTCACTCAGAACTACTTCAATCATTGCTAGATACAATAATCAACATTCTAAGCACTAACAAGATTCGTAATCAGTCCCAAGAGATAGAAAGCACATGAGTCCCACGCCCCCCTACAACCAGACCACACCGTGACGATTTACAATTACCGAACCAACAAAAGGATTGTCAGCCAACCGTCACCATCTCTCACATTGGAAGTGCAGCACTTACGCTGCCTGGTTTTCTTCCTGGGTAGTAGATTTAGCATTATGCTTAGCCCCTTTGAATTGATAGTTAGGCTTGTAGGACGTGGAAGCCACCGGTACCGCATTACTAGTTGCCGGTGGATTGTCTTCACCAGGAGGACCCGACGTAATAGGAACAAATTTTTTTTCACAACACAGTCAGCTTCAGCTTTCAATCAGATTGGTCCGACCAAGTGAACTCACCATTATGATTGAAGAAATTATTGTTCTTTCTCACGTAAGGCTTCTTGTTCCCCGCCCTTTTCCCTCTAAACGACTTGTCCTGATGATCATTGGACTTCTCCACCGTCTTGGGACAAGGGGTCTCAACTTTCTGCCTACCAGTAGTGAAACTAAAGCCAAATTTTGGACCTCCCACCGCATAAGGGTTGTCTTCGAACTGCAAGTCTCCTGCCCTGTCAGCGAAGAACTTCGCGTCCGCCTCGACCTTTGGCTGGAGACCACGAGGTAACCAAATCTTGTCCCGGTACACCGTTTTACCGTTCTCCTTAGATTTGATCAACTTGCGACGACGAAAAATGACAGTTCTGATGGCTAAGGGCGCGTTCACTTAAGCAATTTCTGGTGAGAAATCACATTCTGCAGAATTTAAAGTGTCTATTTGGTGGTGCATATTGCATTTTTGCATTAAAAAATTTGCAGAATGTGATTTCTGGTCAGAAATTCCTTAAGTGAACGCACCCTAAGTGATAGCGGAGGCCGACCATCCAGCACAAGTATTTCTTTTTCAAATCCGAAACTATTTGCTTGTGCTTTACAATATAGTCCGCATAACCATCTAGTTGATAAATCTCTCTAGCATAGCGCTCTTCGAGATCACACATTTTGACGAAGTCTCCAAAGGTAAGCTGCTTCTCTAAAGATTTCTGAGTTGACTTCACTTTCTCTTTCTTCTCCTTTTTCTTCTCATCATCACTGTCATCATTGTACGTATCCAAAAAAGATTTCTTGAACACTGATAACGGAACATACACTGCAGACATTATTCGGGTTCCCCAAGTGGGCAGGGAAAAATGATTGGGAGTATGATTTGTCATAAAATGGTCTATCACTCCACACCTGAGCCATAACACCCACACTACATATGTGTAGCAGGCTCAGTGAATATGTGGTTATCATGTACATACAGTTCTGCTCAGTTATCTGCTCATCAGGACAAGTTATTCATATGTAATACATGCTGTAACTTCTTTCAGATTGAAAAAAGCTTCCAAAAGATTGACTACATACACTGACTCAATGTTTTGGTGTGATCTCATCAACTCAACTGCATGTAACACACTTTCTGTTACTAATACATAGCTTCAACAATATTGCCTGAGCAGCTACAGAATTATATGTAGTGAATTTTTGGGAAAAAAATTTCAAAGTCGAAAAAGTTACATGTGGTATAACATGTGATTTATTTATTCTGATGGGCAAAAAACTGAGCAGACCTGTATGTACATGATAGACAACTATTGACTTAGCTTGCTGCACATATGTAGTGTGGGTGAAATGGCCCAGGTGTGCAGTATTAGATTCTTTTATGAAAAACTGTACTATTAATCATTTTCCTCTGCCAAATTGGGGAAGTTGAATGATGTTTACAGTGATAAGAACTGAGACGCTTGAATCCTTTATCCCACTTCTTCGGCAAGTCAGGCAAGTCAGCTGAATCAAAGTCGATATCTTTGAAATCTACGATTGCTTTCTTGGCTCTCTCAGATTCATCGGAGCTTGAATCGTCGCCTGATGATGAATCATCTGAGTCGGAGTCTGACTGCTTCGTAGAAGGACTGGGCGACTTCTTCTTTTTCGAGCGCTTCTTCTTCTTTTTTGCTTTCAAAGAATCAGAATCATCTGAGGAAGAGGAATCGCTAGGTTCGTCTCTCCCTTTGTGTCTCCTAGCTTTTTTCTTCTTGTGCTTCTTCCTCGGTTTTGAAGCGTCAGAATCGCTAGAAGGAGGATTTTCTTCTTTACCGTCTGTCCTCTTGTCATCTCTCTTTGACTTCCCACCTTTGTCTCGTTTGTTACTAACAATGAGATTGTCTTGTTCGACTAGGGGGCCGGAACCTGAGATTGCTGCGAGGAGTCGACTAGCGTCATCTCCGTCTGGACGAACTGGGGTTTGATGAGAACTAGCAGTGGATTTTGAACCCGGTTCATCGAACTCCATAGAGACTATTGAACCAAATTTGTCGTTGAATTCACCAATGAGGCTATACGCCTCTTTCCCATTCTTTTTGTCTAACGCCTCAATTAAAGCTTCGACAATAGCTCTGCGACCAGGGTTTGATGAACTTGCACCACTGTTCAACGTGTCCTTAATGACTGCAAAAAACCAGAAGAAAACTCGTAAGTATGTCTTCGCCTCCTCTTGAATCTCATGCAGGATTTTTAGAGAAATTGTTGGTTGCAATGATAGACTGATGCCAGTTATCTAAGAAGAGTTCTGTGATATTGTACACCAGTCTCCCACCGAAGTGGAAACTGTACATCACACTCAATTCATTGACTAGCGCTTCAAGCTGCTCTATGGTTCCACTCAACCATCTTCAGGCAACATCATCAGGCGCTATTCAACAGCCGCCCTAGACCTGGGATCTACCAGTCATGACTTATTGGCGCTATAGCAGCCTGCACGAACCACACTCGACTCCACATTTCAAACTCCTGGCGCTACTAGCTGCCGAAATGCATCACTGCCTGAGACCTGGATCAGAGAAAGAATAATTCTCTTCTCGAGGGATGAAATTCATAGGGGAGAAAGATAATTACTGCTGGAAAAGTTCGAAACACACCATCAAGCGGTACACCGTCATTCTCTTTCCGGCCAGCCAAGCCTTTTCCTTTCTTAGCTTTCTCCTGCTGACGTTTCTCCTCCTCTCTCCTCTTCTCCATCTTCTCCAGTTCTCTCTTCTTAACCTCGAGTGGCTTCACGTCTGCCGTGTCCGTTCCGCTATCCTCGTCTTCCTCTTCCTGCAAGTTCGGATTACGTGGAACCCCATCTTGCTCTGACGAATTCGGGAGGCAAGATTGAGCTCTCTTCTGACGTTCTTCAGCCTGTTTCGCC
>NW_006768896.1:35466-36850 GCF_000204055.1 Melampsora larici-populina 98AG31
TGTCACCTCTTGGGGTTTGTTGTGACTTTCTGTCACTGTCTGTGACTGTCTGTGAGCGATATGTAGTATATCACATGTCACGCGCATGACAGACTATCCTTACCGCGAAGCCTTGATGGTGTGACTCAATGAGAACTTCGAAAGACCTATTCATCGCTCTTCAGCTTCAATCCTCAGGCTCAGTCTTGATTCAATGGAAGTCGCGCAGACCACCTCAACTCAGGCTTCCGAAAGCAATGTAGGGGCAAGTTCGAATCTTGGGACCGGTCACCCAGCTCCAGGAACATTGGACACAGACACGATCATGAACGATCCAACCAGCGGTCCTTCTGACACGAACGTTGATGAGAAGACGAACGGTATGAACCCTGAAGGCTTAACAGAGGCGGATAACAAGGAGGAACTCACGAAGGAAGAGGATCTGGGAGATACTATTCCGGAAGATGCGACGGAGACTGTGTACCTGAATAACTTGAATGAGAAAGTGAAGATTCCTAGTGAGTCCTACTCATACGCATCGCCCGAATGATATGCGCAAATCAACGAGGGAGACGCAAGATTCTGACAGAAAATCGTTCTTTACCGATCTAGTTTTGAAGCAAACGTTGAAAAACCTCCTGAAGAACTTCGGTCCCGTTTTAGATGTAGTGGCCCATCAATCAGTTCGAATGCGTGGTCAGGCCTTCGTTGCGTTCCCAGAACGTGAAATGGCTGCCAAAGCTGTAAAAGAAGTCAAGGGATTCCCGCTCTATGGCAAGCCGATCGTACGCTCTTGCGACTCTTATACTACGCAACCTCAAGTTATGTTTTGACTGTCTTCAACTGATACGTCGACTGATCGACTTTAGGAAATTGCTTTTGCCCGAACACCCGCTGACGCTGTGGTCAAACGTAAGACGCCCGATGAATATGATACATTCAAGGAGGAACGTTTGACAAAGAAGAGTGAGTATCAAGCCTGTCTCCTGTAGCGTTTGATTACTAACAACAGTTAATTTCCATACTTTAGAACGATCTCGTCGAGAAAATCCATTGCGAAAGAAAGCTTTTGCTCAGAAAGAGGCAGCTCGGATCGCTGCTGAAAGTGCGATCGCTGCTGGAGGTGTTGTGCCTACCACTTCTGCGACAGCTGCTTCGACCAACTCAGGTCGGAGGATTGTTCAAATGCCAGACGAGTATCAACCACCGAACAAGATTCTCTTTGTACAAAACTTACCGGAAAACGCTGGAAAAGATGCTTTGGAGGTTTTATTCAAGCAGTTGAGTTGGCTTTCAGAGTTTTCCGGACTCCTTATATCTTAGAGATGATGGTAAGGTGACGTATATTCTGACCTGAATGCCTCGATCTTTGACTAGGTATGCAAATTTGGTCGAAGTTCGTACC
>NW_006768896.1:38614-40970 GCF_000204055.1 Melampsora larici-populina 98AG31
ATAAAGTGTTTAAATAGATGTAAAATAGGGATAAATTGTAAAAAGAAAGAGTGAAATCCCGAAAATATCCAATCTTATAAAGTGTGACCTCAAGTCTGAGGCCTGAAAACTTCCATCCACTCTTCTGTGATACAAGTCATGGGGTGCTTCTGATGACCATCTATGATAAGCCTTCGTTCGGTTCATCTGATTCTGAATCTCTGTGAAAAACAAATGAAAGAAATATCAGTTAGGAGATATGTGGGGACCGATTTGAGATAGGGCCTCATACGTGGTTTTGGACACCCTTTCCAGCCAGTACACCAAGGAAAAAGCAACAACAAAAGCTCCAACAACCGCAACAGGTACAAAAACTGGTAGCAACCAGGGTGGATAACCTTTAGGAGTGGCTTGCTTAGGCTTTTCAATTTCTTTGACATCCATGTTTTGTACTGGTGGTGGTGCACACACGACTTGTGCAATTTTTCTATGTCGAAGGCTGTTAGCGGATTGAGGCCCAAAATCCTTTTCTGCCTGCGCTTGAATTTGGGCTGCCTCTGCCATCTTTTGATTGTATTGTTGAGTGGTAAGTGGGTAGACCACATCGCTTGATCCGAAAGCTGATTGGCCAGCTAATTCAGCGTGTTTAGTGGAGCTAGCAACATCAAGTTGAGGGATTATAGAACCAGAAGCAGTGTGATCCATCAACATATTGAGGCCAAGGAAAATCTGACCGAATTTCATCTTCAGGTGGCTGTTAAATATGTAGGTAGATATCAGTATCAGCAACAGTAATACTTCATGAAGACTTCGACCGATATCAAAACTGAGAAATCAAAGAAGGGAAGGGGAGTGAAAGTTTACTGAGACAAATAAACTACAGGGATAGGAGATTGTCATATCTTTGGATCAACTGGATGCAACTGGATACAGGTTCCTGGGAATTTGTGAAGCAAAAAATATATTGAAGATTTAAGGTTACATCTCTCATGACTCTCTACATGACCAGTGGAATGCTCTTGGTGTATGGCACAGAGATAGCAAAACAGAACAGAATATGAGACAGATCAAAAGCACCCACCAGCAAAGATTCTTGTACCTTCAATGACTATGAATCGACTAAGACCTTGAAGCAGGAAAAGCCGTAAAAGGATGTATTACTGACTGGTGAGAGGTCAAAAGGAAAGGAATCAGGCGAGTTCAGGCCTAGAGAACATCTTCCTAAGTGTGGAATCAGTGACCTCTATAATCGTGAAAATATTCATAAAAGCTTGACCAAGTTTGCCCGCAAAACTCGAGCAAATTGGCGGGGAATTGGCGACAAGCTTTTCTAAACTGACTGTAACTCTCTCTCCTCGAGCAGGTCTGAAGCCACTGAAACATTGTTCTCAAGGTAAAGCAAAAGACAGCTTTTACTTCACGCACACATATAAATTGATTATAGTTGATCTCATACTTTTAATGTGAAAGTACAAAATCAATCTGACCTTTCTTCAGTTTTTGATTTAAGATCGGCTGCTTAAACTTTATACGAATTTCAATGTCAATATTCTTCTAGCACTTTTCATCAACCTCAACACGTCTCACCCTCCCGTTGTTCTTGCTGTTTCATGAACCAAGTTTTCACCGCAGGTCTCCAAGGTAAAACGTTAGAAATAACCCAATGAGACTCGATTTCTGCTCCTGTAAGCTGATAATTCAGCTTTTCACAAGGCCGGCGCACGCCGTTTTCTGGAAGCGATCGCACAGGCGACTTAAGCAGCATATATGTGACCACCTTATTCATCAAATGCGCCCTCTGGCGTATTGAATGGGGGGGAGACATCCCAGAAGGCACAAGTTGCTGATCACTATTTGCTTATAAGGTTCCTACTGTTAGCATTATTCAATGCGTGAATCAAATTCTTTGTGCACCATAGCAAATATTGCTTCGATATATATGTGTTGGTTGTCTATGCTGGGGCATTTAGGTGCAAAAGCACTCCAAATGACCATGGTTTTTTTGGCTTTGAAGCCTCTTTGAATTTTAAGCCAACGAAATATTGTGAAGCCCAGTAACTTGGGTATCTTTAAAGATATCAAGCATCCTTTTGGGTGCTTGTGATCTTGCGTGCTGTGGCTCTGTGTACCACTTGCCCAGGTATCCGAGCATGGGGATATGTACAGAAGGAATGGTATAGACTCACTGAGACCTCAAACCAGGATTACATTTTGTAAATCACGGAGAGCTGATTTCCTTCCAGATAAGATGTCCCGTTGTGTTAATTCATGTCGTGGCTCTATGACTTTCAAAACGGTGCCTACTGGTTTCTAGACTCCTCTGTGGTTTAAGGTCTCTGGAGACTGTTAGGCCACAATTTTATTTGTCGTATGGGGT
>NW_006768896.1:49943-51052 GCF_000204055.1 Melampsora larici-populina 98AG31
GCATCAAGGTTGTGGGTTATTGGAATCCTTTCATACCTTGCACCTAAAGATGAGGTAGAAAACAAGAAATTTGATCCCACTGATCTGGATAGTCTTATTCCTTCGCGGGCAGAATTAGAGTCCGATATCTTTCATGGTGAAGCTCATCCAAAATAGTTCATCTTCTCGTCCGAAATTTGGAAACTGATGCTTGATCCTTGAAATGTTTGATGGTTTAAAGGTCCGCGACTTGCGAGCTTTATTCAAAAAGTGTTGGTATATGGCAGCAGGGATACTATATCAGCAAATGGTGAGAGCAATGTTTCTCTTTTTCTTCAGTTCTGGCTACTTACGTTATTTCGAAATAGCAATGTGGGAGGGAATCGAAAGAGCATCAACTCTGTTATCAATCAAAAAGTATATCAAAACGTACACGACGAACCCAAAACTCGACTACTTAGCCCATCTTATCCCGTATTTCATCAACCTAGGAACTCCTTTCGGAAAAGAAGAAGTATCAACGATCTTAGAACACTTGTTTCTGTATATCGAACAATTGATGGATGGAAGTGGTACACACATGCAAAAGAGGATCAGCTTTCACCTACTTCTTCATATGGAACGACATGATGGTTTAAGCAGGGTGGAAATCAGAAGCTTTGTTCAAAGAAATGAAGCTTATGCTGAAACATTTCGTAGACTTTATATTGATCTTTTGCATAAAAAGGTTCCTGAACTCGATACAGTGGTCTGGACACTTAATGCTAAGAAAGAATTAAAAGTTCAACAAGTCTACGCCATTCTGCAGAGCTTATGCTCACCTAACCTTTTATTGACTGATAAAGGAAACTTATTCAGAGTCTTGAATTTAACATGTGTCATGTATCCTAACGTAAGGGAAATTGTGAATAGATACCTCAATGAACACCACGAAAGTACAACACTTATTTTTCAGATGTTGAGGATATTCTATACTAACTTGGAACCCAAAAATGAAAATCCAAAGGATCTTAAAGATGACATTGAGGAAAAAGGTAAATCCAAAGACATTTTTTAAAATTGAGATAGTATATTGATATAAAGTGTGATTTGAAATGAAACAGGATTACAACTTGGTATGCCACAAATCA
>NW_006768896.1:51657-52995 GCF_000204055.1 Melampsora larici-populina 98AG31
AACTCCAAACTGTTGTATGTTACCAATGATATTGGTGTTTTTTATAGTGGTTTTGTGGTGCAGTTTGTATCACATATTACACCAAGTGGAATCTGATTGCTCAAATAGTACAGTGCTTCAAGAATCCTTTGGTTTTTTTAACGCATGAAAACGAAATAAATGTCCAAAACCCTCGCTAAAACCCTCGGTGAAACTGATTTTGTACTAGAATCTGTCAAATTTGAACTGTCCAAATGAGTTTTTTCCGAGTTTTGTCCAAAACTTTAAAAAAAAGACCACCAAATAAACCGAAGGATTCTTGAAGCGCTGTAATTTGAGCAATCACTGCAAATTGGTTACCACATAATAAGAGTATTGCTATTTCCTCATTTCTCAGCCCATCTTCCCAGTGATCATCCAAGTTGAACTATTTACTACCGTGCCAGTTCAGGCCTTGTTATCAAGAACATGCTCTTGTACTTTGAACTACTACACCAAACTTATATCTCACAAGGATGTCCAGTGATTTTGCTGACATGCATCTCCCAGGTCCATATTCTTTTCAAAGTCACTTTTAAGCTTATGCCTCTTTATTTGTTGTTATATTGGATAAAATCTTGCTTGGTTGAAATGAGAAGTTGTAAGTGATTACTCTAGATGGGAAAAATACTCCAATTCCACCATATATCTTTAAAGGTGCTTTACAAACATCCTGAAAATTGAAACAGAAATGTATTGGAGATTTCCCAAACGAAAAAATTATTCTCACCATTTGGTCTGTAAGTATGTGTTCTTTGTGCAACTCTGAAAATTCTCTTTGATTTTGGATTCACTACCTCACTACGCAGACAACATCATCACAAGTAAGTACTTTCTGGACTGTTTACCAAAAATCAATCATACCATCATCTTTCTCAACTTTAGGTCTCCAAAGGGCAATCCTGAGAATATTGTATGGGGTAGGTGATTTTTACACCGGGTGATTTACACTGATTCCACATGTGTAAAAGAGGATCGGTGTAAAATTCAAAGAAAGGGGAGGGGTTCTTTGAATTTTACACTTGGTTTTTTTTTTTTTATTTGGTGTTATTACCTTTTCTAAAATGAATGGCACCCCTGGCCCGAAAAAAAAATATTTTTCAGCGCCGCAGTCTCCGCAGCCGGTGCAGTGGACTGTGACAGACAGATGCATTCAGATCAGCTGGCTGACGCGGCCTGCTGAGCACTGCTATTGGCAACCCCTCACCGAACGTTTTCTTTGAGAAGCATTAGGGTTTTAATACCAATATGTACCAGTTGGTTTATAAGAAAAATTACCACCAAAAATAAACGATCGACCATACCCCATTCCAAAGAAGA
>NW_006768896.1:54906-70010 GCF_000204055.1 Melampsora larici-populina 98AG31
AAAAAAAATAAACCCAGGAGAGCCCACAGACGGCAGTGCTTATCCTTGGCGAGCATCGTTCATCTCGACGAAGTTAGCCATTAGCTGAAAACGCATCCCACTTTGGGAATCGATTTCTGATCAGTTCCACCAGTTTGATCTCTCTTGACGACCAATCAACTACTCACCATTCCATCTAATCATCGCTATTCCCGCCACAGCCATATTGGCGCTGGCAGGACCTTTCAAATCCACTTTTGGTCATATCTTCTGCCACATTTTGCACGAAAGCACCCACCTGATAACCTTTTCGGAAAGTTCTATTGCGTTAGAAAGCAAAATGGGACATATGTTGTCCTTCCCATCTGGAAGGACTCCAGAAAGCACTCCCGAAAGTTGTTGCTTGTCCTCTTATTCGACTCCACTGCAAAAGCCTCCAGAACCCCCCGATTCTTATATCTCGGATTCATCTTGGCTTACTAGCACTACAAATACCTCGTATAATAGATTTAATAGCCGTTCTAGCCCTTCTAGCCCTTCTCCTTCATCTGGATCAATAGCTATGACAGACCCAGCCTTTACCGAAATGATCGACTCAGAAAAATTCGTCACCCAAACCGAAACGAACATTCAAGATCTTACCAAAGAACCAGACGATGATCCAGAATCTCAGTCTGTTACAATCACCAAAGCCCAAAGACGACAACTTCAGCTCCCATACGACAAATCCAAGTACCACACTTGGATTGACCACGGTAGCGATGTCGATGAGCAGCATTATCCGCTTTATCCCAACGGCGAGACCGTTTTTGTGTTGAGACCGGAGGACCAAGTTGTCAACTTTTGCACCATCGGGTGGACTCACACCATGCAAACCAAACGCAACGAGAATTGGACCATTCAAAGGTACTATTGCCTTGGAGTCATGATATGCTCTCAGCCTGGCTGTGGCTTCTCTGGATCTCCACCCACTGGTCGTAACATGATAGCCAAATTGCTAGCAGAGTAATTATTCAAACTTACTATTTGAACCATTTGCTCAGCGCCTGACGTTGTTGTCCTTTTCGTGATTCAGGTCTACTACTTGCCGTGCGTCCGGATGTCCAGGAATTCAGATCCACGCGGCTTGCTATGCACGGTGTCGAATCGACGAAGACACCGTGGACAAATGGGCGCTGCTACGACATCAAGGACAGCACAATCATCCATGGCCGGAAGCGAAAAAGGCCGACCCCCTTTCAAAGGATAAGCTCGAAGAGGCCGTGTTGAATGACCCCAAAAGAGGACCCTTAGGTTTAAAGGTATGTCCTTTCTTTCGTTATATTTCTTTTCCTTTGGGTTACAGAAAAATTGACTCTCTCTCTCTATTTGCTCTATGATAGGTCGGGCGTGCCCACTTGGGGACACAACCTATCTCTTCTATTGTGGACGTGCATGAGTCTTTCGGTAATGCAGATTGCCTAGGTTATTTGAGACGGTTAATCCTAGTAAAACATGGTCTAATGACGGATAAGGATGACAAGGAAGCAGGTGACAAGTGGTATACACAAATCAAGCACTGGTCCAAGTAAGTTTATGTTTCTATATCTCTCGCTGCTGTTATTCCACGTCCAGGCGCGTAGCTGAGAGTTAACATTCTTTGATCTCCCAGGAAACGAATGAAGGTCATCTCCGTTTCAATGGACCACGAGGACCATTTTACCTTCCAAACTAAGTGGATGGCTGAAGTTCTGGTACTTCAAGACGAGGATGGCAAGGCATATTCAGGAGGACTCCTTTGCGACGTCACGTATAAGTTTTTTGAAAACGGATACTTATTGACAACTTCGATGTACAACGAGAAACTTCAACGCTGGGTACCCATTCTGCTCTCTTGGCTCGGAGGGCTATCTAATTCCCATTACAAGTCGCATTTTGCAACTTTATTTCGTCAAATTCAAAAAACTACGTTGTCAGACAGGGAAAAGAGAAGGCTGGTTGAACAGGTAGTCGACTTTTCTCAAGCACAGAAATCAGGATTCATTGAAGCATATATGGAGGTCTTTAACGTGCATGATCGAAACATAGCTCTATCCAAGTTACATGGATGTGTCCAACATTTTTGTCAGTCCGTCACTCGAATGGCTAAAAACAACAAAGTCGTGAAGGTCAATATGATGGTAAGTAATCCATACTTGATTATCACGTTGATGGTTTATAAGCTCATCCATTACTTTTGTTTCAGGGCACTTGGGAAAAATATTGCAGAGAGCTGCGTCTACCGGATGAACCAGGACACCCCGACCTTGAAACCAGGTTCAAAGAACTGCGACGAGTATTCCCTTTGGCCAAAAGGTGGATAGATTGGTGGTATGCCGCCGACATCCAAGCGATGCTCTTCCCAGCTCGGAAGAGAATCCCGGAAGATGATCCTCCTTTACTTGGAAGTGACGACGACGACGACGACGACGGAGGCAGAGACCGTCCACGCAGACGCCCAGAGTTACCATCAACCACAAACGCGCAAGAATCTTTGCACCGCGTCTATTACATGCTTTGGTGAGTGATGTTCTTTTGCTTCAAGTTCATCTTTTTCTCTCTGACATTGGATTACCTCAGCGAGGGAAAGTGCGGTATCATTGGAGGCATGATCCAACTCTTTGCTTTTGTCTCGAGTTTAGAGCGCGACTATCAAGCACGCCTGAAGGGTGTCAGTGTCACTTATGGTTCTAGCAAGAAGAATTGGGAGGATGTGGTGACGTCATTAGGAATGGCAAAACCAACCAAACGTCGATATGTTGCCAACGATGGCCGGCCACCTGACACTACGAAAGAACTCCTGGAGGATTCTGAAGGTCAAATCAAAAAGCCAAAAAGTCAAAAAGGTCCCGGGCGACCACAAGGTTCCCAAAACATCAACCGCAGCCCCCTCACCACCTACCAGTCTTATACCTACGGAAGGACACCTGGCACTTACAACCGTTGCTGGCTTTCGGCGACCCTGGAATCTCTGTTTGCTCTATTTGGCCCACTTTGGAGTCAACACTTGCACGTAAATGGATCTAACTTGATAACCGCAATCATGCGCCACTTTACCAGCCGATGTGATGTTGAATTACAACAAGGCAAGAACATTCTGGCAGTCTGCACCCGAGGTGAAAACATCATACACAAGGCAATTCAGAATATCAATGAGGCCTCCTACAAGTCTGATGCTATGTGTTTGGCCGATGGTTTCATGGACATCTTACTCGCCATACCTTCCTTTTGCCTCTCTTTGCGGTCAACGTCGCCAAAACCTTGGTCTGCACTCAAAATGACGAACATTCTTTGACCACGACTAGACCTACTGGTGTGATACGATTATTTCCTTCAATGTTCAGGGACGCAGTGCTTTCTTACGGGGACCTGGGAATCCTTTTGCATGAAATGCTCAACGACGGTATCTTATCTCAACCAGGACTTATATGCCAAAAATGCCATCCGGATGCTCCAAAGTCCGCACCTGGACCATCATTTGACGGAGAAGACCTCAGTATGCTTGATCAGCGCTTACGAATTGATTGCAGCTCACCTCCTTTGCACCTTTATTTCCTTCTGGACAACGTTACTTCTTTGCACGGAACAGACCGCGACAGCTACATGGGCAATGCCGACTGGCCGGCTCGCTTACAGTTGGGTAACGGCCAATATCAGATGGTTACACGAGGCTTTTGGGGCAGTCATCACTATTGGTGCCAGGTTGTACAATCAGTTGAAGGGATCCTGGGCGTTTGGCACTATGACGAGCGCAAGAACGCAGGGTTTGCTCAGCTTATCTCTCGCAACGTCAACAGTATCGCTGGGTGCTCAGATCACACCTCCTGGGTCTGTTACTCAAGGGTGCCATTTGAAGAAGAGAGAAAAAAGATTGAAGCGGCAATTATTTCAATGATGAAAAACTTTCCTACCCGCCACCACAGCATAACTTTCAGCATGCCAACTGCTTCCGCCCCTTTTGGAGGAGGACTTCCTTCACTCGAAGAAACCGTAGATGATAGCACGGCCCCCACAACTGTCGACATCGATGCTGAAGATCACCTGCTCAATCTTCAGATTTGGATGAACTCGACATACATGATCAAGAAGATCCGCCTGACTCTCCTTCAGTTTTGGATGAACTCGACCGACATGTGTGACAACTACCGCCTGCCTCTCCTTCTGTGGAATGTCTCGACCGTTTGGATAATCTAGAACTCAAACCGGAGCTGGACATTGTGGTTCCGGCTCAATCTTCTGCTTTTGAACCGGTTGTGAAGCCCGGTCCTTTGAAGATCAAGCTGTTGGTGCAGAAGCAAGGACTGGATCCTTTACTTCCAGTTGGTGAGTACAACTGCCTTTGTACTTAGTGTGTGGCGTTTACCTTTACTGACGGGCCTTTTCTTCTCCCCAGAACCAAAGACAAAGAAGTCGGTAACTGTGAAAGCAGAAAGCGGCCCCACTGCCGCTCAGAAGCGCAAGGCTGCTGCCGCTGAGAAGCGTAAGTCGGCAGCAGCAGAGAAGCGCAAAGCTACAGCCGACAAACGTAAAGCGGCAGATGAGGAGTGCATGGCTGCCGCCGAATTGCACAAGGCTGCAGCTGCAGAGAAGCGGAAAGCTGCAGCGGAAAGGCGTGATTTGGCAAAAAAGAAGGATGAGGCTTGAATTGTTGTAGCCTCAAATAAATAGTAGCTTCATGAGCGTTGGTTGGGATTTGATACATGCTTTATCTCTCGCTGTTTGAAGTGGAAATGAAATGATTTTATACATGCTTTATCTCTCGCTGTTTGAAGTGGAAATGAAATGTTTGTTTTCTTTGAATGTGGTGTTGAATGCCCGGTGTAAAATTCTACTTACACCGGGTGAGCCTTCATTTTTACACGAAATAGCTTTACACACCTTGATTCGGTGTAAAGTTCCCAGGTGCAAAAATGCATTTCGACAAGGGTAGGTGATTTTTGCACCGTATTTTTTTACGCGTGACTTACATGTGGAAATGATCCGGTGTAAAAATAAATATCTTGACGCGGTGCAAGATTTTTACACACATTTTTTTATACTTGGTTATTTAACACCGGATAAAAAAAACAAACCAAGTGTAAAATTCAAAGAACCCCTCCCCTTTCTTTGAATTTTGCACTGAACCGGTTTTACACCTGAAGATACGGTGTAAATCACCCGGTGTAAAATTCCCCATCCCCATATTGTATGAGTTGTAGTAAACAGTTTGCAGAAAGAAATAAGGGAGGCGCAATTCGACAAAGAACTAAATAATCTTGAATTTAAGACAAACTGGTGAAATCTGAGGTTTATCTTGATGGACCATATTGGTTTTACATTTTGAGAACTCTGTTTTTGTGTTTCTAGCCTGCCTGAATGTTGATAAGTCACACATGATTGAATACCAGGAGTTTGTCCCACTTTCATGGTCTTTGATGCTTAAGAAATCTGGAGAGATCGAGTTAATACACAATTTTGAAGCAGTGATCAACAACAGTACAATTATCATATATATAATGAAAAGGAGAAGGTTAAGGAGCAAAGTTTAATCTAACATGTGTTCATTAACTCAGGTTTGACAGTACTTACACAAAAAAGGCAACTTGAGTATCGGAAAAGTCATCTCATGTGAAATTCCTAATGGACATAATGAATCTTGGATCGGAAAATACAAAACTCTGTCATAAGACCTCGAATTTGCTCACAAAATTCAAATCAACTAGCTGCGAGCGCGCGTAAGACCGAGTTCACATCGTATTTTTTGCAAAATGTTCCCACCGAAACTAATCGATCGTTCCATTCTTGATATTGAACTTGAGACAGCCTTGAAAGGTGGTAAATGCACGCATTCAGTTCCTTGAGATGAGGCCAGGTAGCTTTCCATAGGATTGCCTCCAGGGACCTGCAATGTTCTAATGTCGTACAGTGCCATTCAAGATTGAGTAAAGTTTTACATTCTCGAAAGCTGAGCAGAGAACGAGGCTCGCGAGTAGAAAGCTCCAGGGTGGTTAGAAATGGAAACCCTAGATGACTTGGAGGATCCCAGGTAGAGTTGATTTCAAAGCTGTCATCATCTTGCTCGTTGGTGTTAAGCTTGAGTGTGGTCAGGTAAGGTGAAATGTGGTGGATGATCCTGAGTGCCGAACTGAATGATAATTGACGACATCTACGAAGTTCAAGATATGTGATTGTCTTTGGCCAATCATGGAGGCACCATTTTTCATCTATATCTTCATTGGAGAACAATTCCAGTCGTGATAGATATTGAAGTTTGGATAGATTGAATCCCAAGGACGCATCACCAACTTTTGGGGAATCTCCAGATGATGTAGGTACCCAGATTGCAAGCGACTTGAGCAATGGTAGACTACCAACAACTTTCGCCGGAAAGTCTGTCATCATTGTTGTGTTGTGTCTACCATCTAATTCCAGTTTCTGGAGTTGTTTAAGGCTTGATAAGAGTGGAACTAGATCTGATAGGAAAGCATTTGTTCTACCCACGTCTTCATTGTCTTCGTCATATTCATAACGAAGATCCAGCGTAGAAATGTTTGGGCACCGAATGATCAAATCTCTTACATTCTGTGGTGAGATTGGCTGAGGGACATGTTCGTCCTCAAGTATTAGATTATCGTAAAAGGGGTCATAACTGAATTCGCCAGGAGGTTTCTTGCAGTTGTCGGAGAGTGTGAGTGCTAGAGAACGAACATGAGAACCTCGTTTGAGGAGGATATCTTCTGTCCATAGATCTATTGGCGCTGGTAGGCTAGAAGGGAGCTCTAGTTTCTGAAGAGCATGAAGAGCGTTTGAACACGATTAGAAATTTTTGCTTCCTTAAACCGTCAATCTGCAGATGACTCACTCGCCATAGCCATGGTTCACAACGTCTGTATATCTCACGCGAAGTCAGCGAAAAGGTTTGAAAAGTATTCAAGATTGGTGAATTTCGGTGCAAGTAGGTCGTATATCGCTCTCGATGACCTAGATAGTCACTGATAATCACCTGGCCTGATTGCTTTTGGGATGTTATTTGCGATTCTTCGAACTTAGCCAGGAAATCAAGCGCTCCAAGTATGCTGTTAAAGACTTCGATCGGTAGATCCATGAGACCTACAGCATGCGATTTGTTTCGCAGTCCCTTGTCTCCGATATCTTCTTCAACTCTATCAAATGGAATTTTACCCTTTTCATGAACGTGGGATTCGGGTATTTGGCTGACAGATGCGCAAGAGTCAATAGGGCTTTCTGATAGACCGAGTTGAAGAAAGATCCCAAGGATTGATTGTTTGGACCAAATGAAACCTTCCGAGTCAAGTTCATCGAAACGCTTCCGAATAAAATCGAGATGCTGGTTCACTGGCTTGGTCTCCTCGTGAAATTTAGAGACGATCTCGTGCCAGAGCGCAAGCTGAGCTGTGAAGCAAGAGGATGTCATCTTGGTAGACGTGCAATTGCTGGCCGTATCTTCAAGGAAATCAAAGTAGAGCAGAGAACTGAGAAGCTATATGTAATTGAGCTATAGATCAATGCCAGACAACTTGACGGTTCAATCAAGACGAGCGTATCCCCTCAAACCTCGTGTTGAGCAGGCGAAGTCAAGACTCTTGTAGTGTATCCAAAACAACAGACAATGGGCCAAGAGTCAGGTTGTGGGCGCGCCGCGGCGCGCCAGGGCGTTAAAGAAATCCCCAAAATTGGGCTCGGCGCGCCCTACCAAACATTGCACCGGATCTTTGGTGTTCTACGTCCTGTCACCAATATTGGAGACCTGGGTCCTTGCTGTGAGCTTTGAAGACAGCTCTTTTTGGCTTTTCTCTCCTCCAAAAGGTAAGTTTGTGGTGGTAGATGGCTCTAGCAATACAAACGTAGACTAAATGACGGGCGCGCCGGGCGCGCCTACAAAATTAACAGCGCGCCCACAACCTGAGCCA
Organism: Melampsora larici-populina 98AG31; assembly: GCF_000204055.1. Lineage (NCBI taxonomy): Eukaryota > Fungi > Basidiomycota > Pucciniomycetes > Pucciniales > Melampsoraceae > Melampsora > Melampsora laricis-populina. The sequence continues at coordinate 62,814 of NW_006768896.1, forward strand.
AGAGACTGGAAATGATGAGGATGACATAAAGTTTGAAAGCGAGCAGAGGAGGCACAGATCCAAATTGGAATTTACACTGACACTGGCCAGTGGCGGTCACGGTCACGGTCACGGTCCATCGGATACATCCGCCCGAAATCTTGCTTCAACAGTCAAGGATTGCCACCAATTATGGTTCTCAAACCTGTGCAAAAATTTGTGCAAGTTTTCTACAAGAATTCTTTTGAAATCTTGCACAGAAGTTGTACAAAACTTGCAGACTTTTATGTACAGTAGCCTCCAAGTGGTTTACGCAATCACTCAAGTTCTGCAGCGGCACCGGGGCTTTTTCTATGCGCAGAAATCTTGTCACATCACTGCAGACTATTGAATCATCCGCTCCTCAATCTTTCCAAGCATGAAGACTTGTACCTTGACAGATTCCGAGAGAGGAAGAATTATTGGAATGCACAAGGCTGGGGCTGCAGCAACAAAGATAGCAACACACCTTGGCCATCCCAGAACAACTGTTTATACAATCATCTCTACATTCAAAAAGCATAACAAATTATCAGCATCAAACGCTCCTGGACGGAAGCCAAAATTTTCAAAAGAAGATGTTGAAGAACTCGGACATATACTTGAACAAGATAGACAGGCTCCTCTCTGCCAAATCACCAATCAATTGTCAATCAAAGCTAGCAAACCCATAGTCCGGAGCAAGACACATAAACTTGGCTTTCATTCTTGTATTGCACGCCACAAGCCATTTTTGAATGAGAAACAGATCAACAATCAACATGAGTTCGCTAAGATTCATCAAGACTGGACTGTTGAGGATTGGAAGAAAGTAATTTGGACGGATGAATCTTCTTTTGAAATAGGCAAAAATTTCCAACAGGTCTGAGTTTGGCAACAAGTTGGGGAAGCATACAATAGTCAATGTCTAGCTCCAACTTTCAAAAGTGGAAGGACATCAGTCATGATCTGGGGTGCCTTTGTAGGATCTTGGAAGCTTAATATGGTAGTCATGGAGCCAAAGAAACGCACTGGTTCCAACTTTGTGGAACAGGTTTACAATCAAAGCTTACAAAACTTCCTTGACTCTTACCCCAATTCTGGAAATCTTGTATTGATGGAAGATGGTGCCCCGGTCCATCAATGCTTAGTTTCAAAGGCCTGGAGGATTGAACATTCAATTCATAAGCTTGAATGGCCAGCAAATAGCCCGGATCTCAATCCAATTGAAAATATATGGGCTCTGATGAAAGACACCATCTCAACCAAGTATACAATAAAAAATATTAATCAAATGAAGGAGGCATTGCAATCTGAATGGGACAAAATTCCGGAAAGCAAGATCAACAAGCTTGTGGCTTCAATGCCAGATCACATTCAAGCTGTGCTTCAAGCGCATGGTGGTCACACCCGGTGGTGAATGATCCTGATTGTATGTTATTCATCCCCTCGTTCTAAATCAATCCACTATATACACACCTTGTCTTTTTTTAACTCGCTCTCCTCCTTTTATTCATACATATTAAGCATCTAGGGCTCAGGATCCACAAATCTCACCCATCACCACCATCACCACTCTCACTTATTCAACAATAATTATTTTACTAGTCACTACACTACACTTGTTCATCAACAAGACATGTGTTTTTCATTTACATGCTCATCTCAATCCCTCCTCTTCAGACACCTGTTTACTTGAAAAATTGTATTAATCTTATATGCATATATATAGATATTTACAACGATCATCCCTTTTTCATCAGGCTTTCTGTAAAAAAAACCAATCAAAACCCAGAATGTTCCCTTGTTTTTTGAGCTGATTAGCAAATTCCTATTGATTTCCTTTGAAGAATGTTTGTAAGATGTTCTAGATCTATAGATGTGATTGCAGAGCAATGAGATGATCACAATAAATCTTGATCAGCACCTCACAATCTACAGTTTTAATTAATGATCAAAAATTGGCTTTTGAATATTGCACATCTCTAAATGGTTGCCAAATAAAAAGACAAGTTGAAAAGTCAGTGTTTAATCGTAGGTCAAGAAAGTAATAATAAAATACAAACCATTGGTAACTGGAGATCAGATGAAACGATTTATGTAGCAAGACTCTGTCTTAGAACAATCATTCAAAATTGCATGAAGTGTTTAGTGGAAATGATCAAAGAGGATCTTGGTGTTGGGTTTTGGTCCCAAGCCCGATGATTACAAATCCTAGGCGTGGGGACATGTACATAAGTCAAAAATCCCTGTGCCCACAAGGGCTCACCATCTTCAAGTCCAACAATGAGCTTTGCTGACTTCCCCAAAATAGGAGCAGTACAGCAATGACGGATCCCCCTCCTCTACATCAAACTCAATCTTATCTAAGTCCAATACATCTTGATCCAAACCTGCAGGTAATTTCCCCACACGTTTCCAATTCAACCATTGCCACCTCCCCCCTCCAAATCGTATCTCCGGCAAACTGGGTTCCAAGTTCAACAGGTGTAATCACTGGACAACCCCTTCAGCTTTCAATCATACCTCCTTCAATGAACACCCCAAGCTGGAGCTTATGCCTATCTGACAGTCCGACTCAACTAAATCCAATGAATGACTCACCATTGAATACTATGAACAATCCTGCCAAGCTACAACCTACTCCTGATGAACCAAAGAAGAAGAAGCATAAATACACAAAACGGAAGTCCTCAGATACAGCAAAAAAACAATTGCCTGTGTCACCCGATTCAACTGATCCAAAAAAAATGTTTCATGGAAAGCTGAACTCAATTCCAAAGGGAAAAGTAGGATCATTTTAATAATCAAATGGTTGGGAACGGCAACCACCACTGGGACTCAATATGATTGGTGGAAGGGAGATATGGACATGGACACGCAAACAATCTATAGCAAAAAAGATCTCAGTGAAAAAATTGCTCAGCACTTGACTGATCAAGGTTTGCCAGGCCAAGATGGGAAAGGTGTTGAAACACAGGCGAGTCAAAGGCATGATCTCTTCTTTTGGAAGAGTTGAGCTAAACTGTTTCAAAGTAAATTCAAAACCTTGAACTAGGCTTTACCAATGCTGACGACTTTTGCAACGGAATTGGTCAAGGGATTTTGGATGATTTCAAACAACAAGCATGAGAAGAGAAATTTTAAAACGACTATGATTCTGATAGTGAAGAATGGAAGGCAATTGAGAATTCAACAAAATCAAAGTCTGACTGTATGTGCTTAGTCTCCCTGGTCCTGCAGTTTTTGATGTGATACTGATGCATTCTTGACACAGAGCTTTTGTTCCAGAAGAGCTCTTACTACTACAATCTCCACCCTTCCATGTCCACACGGACTAATGTCATACCCCAATCTGTGCGTGAAAGTGGTGATATTTTAGAGGAAGAGGACATTCTGCCTTCAACCAAGCGCACACGCAACCTTTTGCCTATCAGCAATGTATCATGATTACATTAAACTCGAGAAATTGAAAGATCTCGACACAAAACTTCTTTGCAAGACAATTTAGACAATTTAGACCTCAGCCTGCACTTGGATTTTACCAACCAGTCTTATGATCCAGATTCTCAATCTTCTGCTCAACAACAAAGAGCTTCACCTTCTCCAAACCACTCCAGAAATATTGTAGCTCAGAGCACTCGGGGCAGATGTGCCAAACATGCAAGATCACTTAATATTGATTTGAATGAAAGTTCTAGGTCAACCTCAACCTCAGTGAGTGATGTTCACAACCTCTTAGCCTCTCAACTGCCTTCACATGAAGAAAAAGCCAAGAGAAAGAAGGTTGAGCAGGATCAATGGAGGTTTGAGGAAAAGCACATGCAGGCTGAACAAGACACACGACAAGAAGAGCTTGAAACTCAGGCCAAACTTGCCAACACAGTCACTCGCCACCTTTCAGGAGGATATGATGGTTTACAAGATGCAGAACATGCCAAACGCGCTAATCTCAAATTACAGCAAGATCAAGTTCAACTGGACCTGGCACGATCTCAGGTGGCTCATAGTCTTGAGGACCTCATCACGGCAAGAAGTGATCACAAACTGGCTATGTTAGCAAAGTACAAGGCATTGGGATTTTCCATTGAAGAAGCGAAAAAGCAAATACAAGGGGACGAAGAGGAAATGCAAAGTAAGTTATCCACTTTCATCTCTTAGATTACAAACTCAAATCTTTTTGTAACACTGCTGACCTGTCTAATATAAGTAATTGCTCTCATAGGGGATCTCAAAGATCCATCTCATGAAGCAAAATGACCAGTAGGTCATCTTACTGAGGCTTGGTTGATAAGAAAATGGGTGATTGAACACAGTTGTACTTTGATCAATTTGTATTTGGCTCAGCTTGGGGTGAACCCCTGGAAAAACTCAAATATTGAATGTCTTACATGGGATTTAATTGGCTCATTAGAAAAATAACATAACTTTTTTCAACTTGATCTCTATTTTCTTTTGAACTTGGTCTGTGATATACTTGTTATTGATACATAAAAAAAAATCCAATCCTTTTTGATTTGTCTGTTTGGGTGTGACTTAGAAATGCAAACACCTTTGCTTATACTTTGTTCATGGAAGTGACTTGCTGCATTAAATTGTGAGAAGTATTAATGGTTTGAAACCATTCATACTTAAATTTCAACCAAGTGATAACTACTAGTATTTTAAGTTACACTATAAGAAATCACAACAATTAGGACTTTGAGGTAAGAAGAAACTTTTGGAAACCTCAATAAGGAATCACAATTTCCCAGATTTTGAAGACAAGGCAAAAACTATAAAGAATCACAAAATGATTAAACTACACACATTTGTGTTTCTTCATCATCATCTTGTAGGATTGTGTCCAAAACAAAAGAATCTTTGGGGTCCACAGGAATTGTAATGTTATAAGTGAAATTACTTTGATTGTTCTGTTCCAATAAGAAATTGTGCAGAATACAACAAGCTGAGATCTAAGCATTCAGTCGCTTTACAGACTTCTTGTTCTGTATCAATAATCATAAGTCTTGCAAAGACTGTCATTGTGTTAAGCATACCATCACAGTGTTCAATTGCCACACACAATTCACTCAAAACATTGTTAAAAGCCATCTTCTTGCATGTGAGAAGAATCCCTCCTACTCATTTGAAAGCAGGAATAATGAAAGAGCTTGAGCTGTACCCTGAACCAGCCAGAAGATACTCTCTTTCTGAAAAGAAGTCTGTTGAGTCTGACCACATCTGGAATATACCATTCAAACGATCAATGTTATGTGCCCGTCCAAGCATTTCACACAATGAGTTGTAAGTGTTAATCAATTCCAAAGAGCACATACCAAAATTTGAACATACCAAAGAATTACGCATGACTCGCTGGTCATGGACACTGCCGCACCATCCATGGCGAGCAAACATAATCCTACGCTTGTGATTGCATACCAGCATTGAGTTAACTGCATACATGTACTTTTGAGTCCAATAGTCCTCTTTGCATTTGGAAGGACCGAATGCAAGAGGTATCAATGTACCATCAACAAAACCAACACAGCCTTTGAAATGAGTGTTTGCACCAACAGCTTTTCACATGTTGAGACAGTCCACAGATGATGGCCAAGAGAGATATTTGTGTTCCATCCGAACAATAGCAACCACACATCTCCACCTGAAATTCTCAATACTCCCATCTGAAACAATAAAAATTGGAAGTAAGCAGACAACTCGCTTGTTGTTGTACATAGGAGCTCACATGAAATGCCAAAGAGATGAGCTAGAACAGCAAAACACCCCCAATTCCAGAAAGTCCAAGATTAGCCAGAGTGACCAGGAGTTGAAGTTTGATTGGGGCCTGCAGACAGGTGGATTCATTCTGGAATACATCACAGGTTGCAATTTTGTTAAGCAAAGTTAAGTAACAGGAACGGCTCATTTGTGCCTAGTGTTTCATACTGATGAGTCCAACAATCACCTAGACAAGATCATACCCAGATAAGCAAAGATACCAGGTTTAAAAAGGTCACATTGCTTGAGGCCCAGATCCTATTGAACATTGTCTGGTACTCTCTGAGGTCCATGTCTCCTTGATTCAAAGTATTGCTTGCGCTGGATCATGTTGACCACAAGTGACCATATGGCTGGATTATCAAACGCAGCCAGCGGGTCTTCTTGGCTGCTTGATGATTTGAGCAAACTCTTGTGTCGTTTTTGAAAGTTTGTCCAGAGAGTTACACACACATGAGGTTCGAGATTGAACACCACTTGAGTTGATGGGAGCTGTAGTAGCTGGAAGAAGGTAGAGAGACCGGAGTTCAAGCAGCTAAAGACCTTTTGCCTTGCACTGAGGACTAGACTGTGAGAGATAGAAGTTGAAGAGTGGACTTGACTGGCAAGTCGCTTGAATGCTTGAATGACTTTTTTTTGAGACAAGAGGTGTGGCATGATGTGTGAAATTGATATATATGATGGGGTTGTGAAAATAAAATAAAATGCAAGATCAGTGCAAGAAACCTTGCACGTTGGTCTTGCACAGGAGTTGCACAGGTTTGAGAACCATAAATATCAAAAGATAGATGTAATGAACCAATTGAATGATGATGGATTTGATTTGAAGAAGCTGATGGATTGGTAAACTTAGCGAAGTCCCAGGCTTGCACCTACTTGCAAGGCGCCGAGCAAGGGACTTGTGCAAAACTTGCACAAACTCCTTACTCAGGGTTGGAGGCTTTTGCAGGAGAGCACCTTAAAAGGCCTCTACAGCTTTTCCCTTCAAGCAATGGTTCTCTGGACCAAGGGAAAAGACTGTTCGCTGTTCTTTTCCACACATTGTACATGTTTTTTTTTCCCAAGGAAGTTGCTCCCCTCCTTTTAAATTGTCTCAAAGTTTCTAAAAAAACTTTCACCTGTGACCTGTAGCATTGTAGTGTCACTGCTGTGAGTGCTAAGTATCTTTTCTTTTTTCATTTTGTCCAAGTAACAACAGTGGCCTAGAAGCCAACTGTGACATAACGACTAATCAACAAATTTCTGTCAAATTACCTCAACATTCCATCAATACAAGTAGGATCAAGCTGATATCAGAAAAGTACAAATGAGCCATCAGTGACTGAATGTCTTCAGATCAATGTGTTTTTTCTGGAAATGATATCAGTGAGCTCATGCTTTGAAAGAAACATTCAAGTTGTATTGGCTTGGTTATCTTCAGAAAGGCATAAGTTACCTGTT
>NW_006768896.1:70110-73522 GCF_000204055.1 Melampsora larici-populina 98AG31
TGAAAGTGGTGCAATGAAAAGCAACAAAGATAAACCAGCCAGAGCTTAAAAAATTTTGAGTTTTGCCTGCAAATTTTATCAGGTTTTCTCACCGCAGTCTACCTACATATAGCTCACACATGTTACAATTGCATAGAGATTGCTAGAAACTTTGAGACAATTTGAAGGAAGGAGGGGAGCAAATTCCTCAGAAAAAAAAACATGTACAAAGTGTGGAAAAGAACGGCAAACAATCTTTTCCTTTGGTCCAGAGAAGCGTTGCTTGAAGGGAAAAGCTGTAGAGGCCTTTTAAGGTGCTCTCCTGCAAAAGCCTCCAACCCTGAGTAAGGAGTTTGTGCAAGTTTGGTACAAGTCCCTACGCCTTGCAAGTAGGTGCAAGCGTGGGACTTTTCTAAGTTTAATGGATTGGTCTGATGAGATATCTTTTTCAATTTGACTGATTCTACCTTTGAGGTATGTATTGGGTAAAATATTGTAAGTAGACAGTCATTGGATTTGAAACATCCAGTAACTTTTCCCGGCGGTAGCCTTGAAGTTGAGCATATGTTTTGACGGATCCAGCATCAGTTGATACAATCATGGCAGGACCGCACAGCCCAGCACCCCCCAACTCATCACTGTTGATCAAGTTGGATGATGACTCAGTGCTCCTGAGGTCAATGCCTGAGTCTGGCTGCGGGGATGAGGAAATCTGGGCAGGCTCAGTGTTCCAATTTGGCCTGGACAGAAATTTCACTGTTTTTTAGATACTTTTGCGCAAGAGATTTGGCCCCCCTGGGCCCCTGAAGTTGGGGGCCTTCTCCACGGGCACTGTTCATTGGTCTTGCAAGGTCACTGTCTCAATACATGCCAGTTTTGTACCAAAATCTGGTTTCTGACATTATATGCACATTGGTTGTAAAAATATGGAACAATATGCAAGATGATTGCATTGCATCAGAGGATTCAGCCATTATTTTTCTTCAATTTTGACCCCTCCTAGATATTGTTTAATTGTCTATGTAGTATGTGTCCTCAATTCTCCAAATTCAGTGGCAAATTTGTGATTTGGTGTAGTAACATCTTCATCTTCTTTTTCTTGACCACTTCTCTAAGTAGAACTCTTTGTTTGTGGAACTCTTGTCATCAAAGTGTAATTTGAAAATGGGCTTAGGGTTTCCTGTACCCTGTAGGTTTCACCATACTATGATGTCTTCTTGGACCAGTGAAGATAGTGGTTCAGTAAGTAAAGTTGGATTCCCAGACAAAGTGTTTTCACAAAGCACAAATGATTGCAATCAATGCCTTAGAGCATCCCCAACGCGCCACCGGAAACGTAACCTTTACATAGGGTTTACTTAACGTTTCTGAGAGAAACGTAATGTCATAATTACTTTTGCAAAGATTTTCCAAAAAACACCCTCCAGTGCGAGTAAAAAGTTGCACAGTTGGCCATGGGTGTGACTTTGTTTATTCCGCCAACTGGAATATGTACAGCTTGTTCTGATTGTTTCTAGCTGAGCCGGAAATCTTGGAAAACATGATTTGGCACAATTTGGACACGTCGAGAAAACAAAACTCACCTATTTTGTTCATCCGTGTCCTATCTCAATACCTTCAAGCACATATTACCTCACCCTTGATTGACAATCCAGATGTGCTTAGATCACATTCAGCTCGCGCGGTGCTGCCTACTGAAGCTGAAGCTGAAATACAGGTGTCCAAGTGCCATTTGTGACACCTGTACCAGGTTTCCAGTTCCTGGCGCGTTGGGGATGATCTTAGAGATTAAACTCAAACAGCTCTTGGCTTATGTTAAATGGAATTGCGCTTCAAATATTTTGACTTTTTGTGTTGCCTATGTCCTGATGTCTACTATCTATTGGTGGATTTCTTCACAAGTTATGAATCTCTTTCAGAGGTCTCTGCTTGTTGCATTCACTGCCAGGATTAACTGCTCTCCCAAATGGAATAATGTATTTTTTGCAATAATCAATGGGCATGACAATAATTAATTATTCCAAAAAAATGAAAAATTATCCCAATTGGGAGTGTCTTTAGTCCTGATAGTGATTCAATCTATTAAGATTTATATTGTGTCTGGTTGTATTTTTTCTAAAGATATCACACAGCTTCCTAGTGGTTTAAGATATCCTCATCAAAACCAATTCAGATTGAATTGTTTGTTTCTGCTGTCTTCTTCCAAGAGCTTTTCTCTTGGCCAACATAAATTCCTTGAATTGCAATTTCAGTATGTCTAAGTCTTTGGTGTGCAGTGCATTTCATATAATCATCCCAAGCAATTGATGCAACACTTTGTTCATAGTAAATAAAATAAAATAAAATAAAATGCCACACATCCAAACCATCCAACACAAATCAAATACCAGAGCAGTTGGAATTTCTGGGTTTGAAAGATACTTCACACCAACCTCACATAGTTTGTAGCTAGCTGAGGGGTGGGTCACATAGTATACCAGAGATGTAGCTGACATTTTGACCGCGTGAAAAGTATCATCACTGACAAGAAGTATTGAAAGGTGAGCAAGTGTAAGATTTGACACAAATTCTTGGCTTGTGCATTCTGGTCACAATTTCATTTTGGCACTACATTGCAAAATTCACATTTCTCTGTCAAACAGTTGAAAGTTTCTGGCGTCTGAGCCGCATAATACCCAGCTTGCTAAACTACGGCCGGTCTTACAAGCACTGGGGAACACGGCTCATCCATTTCACTGTGGACAATTTCACAAGCCTTTTGGTGTATGTCACAGTTTGTATCATTAGCTCGATGAAAAAAATACTACAGCCCTTTGCATAATTGATGACTTTGAAGAAAAAAAAACCTCGAGTTTTTTTGAAAAGTGACCGAGTTTTGTCAAAAAGCTGCTGAGTTTTTTAAAAAGTCAGTGAGTTTTTTTGGAAACCTGGCTCAGTAATCCTAAAAGAGAAAGAGCTCGCTCAGTTTTCGAAAAACTCGCTCAGTTTTTGAAAAAAACTCGCAGGTTTTTTTTGAAAACTCAAGTGTTTTCTCTTTTTCCAAAGTCATCAATTCTGCAAAGGGCTGTACTTAGTAGATGTATTTCATCGAGTTGGCACGTTCTAGAACCTTACACTACCAGCATAAAGTAATTTTCCCAAGTAAAAAATGAATACATTTAGAGCAAAAAATGATTGAAAATGCATTTGATCAGCATTAAATCAGCATTAAATCAGCATTATCCAGCATTAAATGAGCATTTTTGATTAAAAATGCATTAAATGTAATCATTTTTTCCTGGGGAAAATTACCTTTTGCTGGGAGTGTTATATGACGTGCGCGGGGATGGATCTTTGAAACGGGTGGGGTGCATCATGCTTCAGCTGAGTCTCACCTCGTTGGACAATCGGAGGCGGTGTGATAAAAATGTAGCCGGCGCGCCGCGGCAAACCC
>NW_006768897.1:0-4846 GCF_000204055.1 Melampsora larici-populina 98AG31
ATCATATCATTTGGAAACTGCGTTGTTAGGACTGACCCCTTTGCACGTGCTCTTGATGAGTGGTTGGATGCGTACTGGCCACCGATCACCAGTAAATCCGGCCGAGTAAGTGATAACATCAAGCTTTTACTCAATCATGATGGATATCTGTATTAATCTAATTCTATATTGTCTATACTCTTCTTACCTAGCCGCGAGACTGGCGAAAACCTCTATGTTCAGCAGCAGACGCTTATCGCAGACTTATCACAGCAGTTCGCCGAAAGGAAATAGCTCTATTACGGATCACTGATTTGGAGCAACTGGCAGCAAACTGCCCACGTTGCTTTGGACCCCCCACACCCGATGCCAAAACCACCGATGATGAGCCCGACTTTATAGTTTGCTGCGATGGCAATTTTCAACAGAGACGACATAAGGCGGCAAGCGTGCCTATTCCTGGTTTCAATCCGGAACCTCCAGAGCTTTTCATGCAGCCTTCGCGTGTTGAAGTAATGGCTGAGCAGATACGTAGTGTTCGACCTAAAAAAGATGATGAACCTGTGGTATGCTAGTCTCGATATTCCTCTCCAAATTACAGTGCTGAAAGATTGTTTGATTATTAGGATCCTTGTACAGCACAGCACACGGCGGCTGATGATGTCCGCAATAAAAGTCACTGGAGCGGAAATGATGATACGGGTTTGGTGGGCTTAGCGTGTCGCCATGACCATGTGCTTAAATTCATAAATTTGGTGCAAAGTGGTGAGAAGTGGGTTTGCTTAATGAACTTGAGTCTACTATTCTCAACTGATCTTTTTTTATTTCATCAATCCACTTGCATAGGAGTCACTATGCTCTTGCGCTGGTCGATTGGTTGCTCGAAGTCACAGATAACCGAGGATTGGGGGCAAATAAAGTAGCCATGCTCTACGACGTTGGCTGTAACATAGAAAAAGGGATCCTCAAGGTAGTGCTTGTTGTTCTTATCTATGATCACATATCCTCGTTCTCTGTCTCTGATAGTTTGTTTGATTAACCCAGCGGAAACAATTTGCTAAAGCAAGATCTGAAGGCCGTCTTAAATTTGGAACTAGTGTCTTCCATGCGTACGTGCATGAGTGGGTATGTCAACTGGCGTATAACCCACGACTTGTCGCTGGATGGGGCCTTTCCGATGGCGAAGGTCTTGAAAGGATTTGGTCATTTCTATCGCCATTGATTGCACCACTGCGCTACTCCACAAGTCAGCATCGACTTGAAAGTCTTAACCTCCGATCTCTTCATCTTAATGATCGAAATCGCTATCAAGCAGGTTGGTGTTGACTCTAAGTACTAAAATGAATATAAAACTAATAGTACAATCTACTTTTGATGTGATATAAAGTGCAGTCTATGGTATCACACTTGAAGAAAACCAAAAAGCGCCTTGAAGAGGCTCAGATCACCTTGAACACACTACTGACAAAGCACAGTTATGTCACTGTAGAGTACGTCAGTCTTCAATGGGATCGGCAGAGACGCGCACAGCTGGATGTGATTAGTACGACAGCAAAGGAAAAGAAAAAAAAATAGCTGAGTTGCTTGAGTTGGAGGAAAACCTTATAGAAGCCCGGTTGGTGGTTGGTGTGACTTACCATTTAAGTTGTGACGTTGATCAAAACACTGATGGCTGGGCTTCTCATTATCTGTTTTCTTCAAGCGAGGACCTTCGAAAGTTGAAGCTGAAGCGGGTCAAAGCACGAACTGGTCGTGAGAAGCAGGAGCTTTTGAACTTACCTAAATCCCTGGTTCGCCTGGAGACTCAGATTCATAACGCGGCGGCCGAGCTAGGATCAGAAGAATTCAGGGAGCTCACGGGGCTTACAGGTATCAAGACTTGAACCAACTCGATGAACACAACTTGTTCCTTTGTTCGGACTTTACTAATATACATCATATCACTCTTGCCTGGCCAGACGACAGAGCAAAGCCCTTACTAGCGCTGCAGGTAGCTAAAGGGAAGCTCTACGAGGCGAAGGTGGGTGTCATTGAAGCTCGACGTCGATCAGAACGGACTAGTGGTTAGCATTTTAGATCTTCTTCCGTGCAACCGACTTCGTTGCTTACGTGTGTTCCGGCGATGAACCAGGGACCACTAGCCAAGGTCGACTGAATTATATCAAGTCCCATAAGAGCAAAATGTTCAAATCAAAATACAACTCGTATCACCGACGTGTAAGCGGCTACAATGATCGTTTCCAACCTGACCCACTCCTAGATGACCCATCCCTAGCTGAAGTCGAAAGCATGGAGATATCTGATTTGTTTTGGGCTGGTGGCTCGAGCCTGAGTCATCCAGAAGAGCCTTGGGCTAACGACTTACCGACCCGAGAGGGCATACAAGCTTTCTTGTCTCGTCGCTCTGCAGAGGAGGAGTTGCGCCGTATTTCTCGCGAGGCACGACAGCTAAGCCAGTGGGCCTTAGAGTACCAATCGAAAGTTGATTTTGTTGACCCTGGCGCTGTTGATGGCATGGGTCGGTCGTTTTTGTACTCTATTCTATTGTGGATTGAACTACTTAACACCTTTAAATTGTGTTGTATAGATGTGTCTGGTGTGATACAGAAATATCTCCACGCGGGACTAACATCTGATACACGTCGCCTTTGGTACAATTGGAACTTTGATTTCATCGATGTCATCAGATCAACTGCTGTCCATCTTCCTAGCCCTCTGAGATTAGGGCATGATCAAGAAATTGTAAGCAAATGGAAAGATCTTATGGAAGTCAAGTTTGAACATTGGGACCGGACGCTGGCAAGGATGGGTGTTCCAGATGTGGCTGTTCCAGATGTTGAGCGTGATTTACTTGCGGAAATGGAAGCAGAGGCAGAGGAAGAGGAGTTGTTTGCTCCTGAAGATTTTGAATTGGGAGAGGATGACTATGACTTGCATTGACAAACAATGATTGTATATTTTCTAATACTTGATCTTCGCATTCATTGTTCACATGTTTTAGCATCTAAAAAATCATTTGTTTATGTGAATTATTAGTACATGTTTTGGCTACCGGTCCATCAAATTAAGGCTACATGTTTAGATCAAACTAGTTAAAAGGTAAAAAGAAAATTTGAACATGTCCTACTCCTAAGTCAAGTCTTATTTTTAGCTTTAGGATACGATCTAATGGATGCAGATTAAGGAAGTAAAAGGCAGAAAATCAATGGTAAGAATCTATATAGTCGGTGGTTGAAAGAGTGGGAACGGAAAGACAACATACTTGTGGAAGGAGTCGTACTCCATTTAACCGCTGAGTTCCACTTGTACTAGGATTAAGAATTTCAAGTGAGATCTTCGCGGTAGGATTTAAAGTCGAACAATTTGAAGTAGTAGTAATCAAACTTAGTTTTAGAATCAAAAGAACCAGATGAATTATCTTTTTCGTGTTCTTCTTCATTTGATGATCTTTGATGATTTTGTTTTTCTTTGATGGTTTACTACTTGATCTTTTGTGATTTCTTTGATCAGATTGTGTACTTTGACTTAAATCACTTTTGTTATCTACTTCTGATCCTTTCGGTCTAATCGTTTTAGGTGTTCCATATTTTTTGAAAAAAAATCATCATCAAGCGATTAAGATCTGTCAGTAAGTGCATACAATTTCTCAATGATATAGCTATTCTAAAAGGGTGAACGTACCATTTTATGCACTTGTCAATGGAGTTTGAAGCCTTGCTTGAGATGGGGAAGAATAGTCGAATTGTATAGATCGTGTTTGTTGATATGTAGCAAGGGTGGAACCATGCTTCTGAGAAGTGTTTTCGCTTTGTCGGGATACGAAAGAGTGAGCAGAAGGTCGGAGTGAATTGTTGATGATGCAGGTAGGTCGAAAGCGATTTGAAATGGAGCTTGGCCGTCAATATGTTGGTGAGCGGGTGAAGTACAGGTGGTGAGCTGGTATGCGGATGGAGTTCCAGGTGGTGGGCTGGTGAGGAGTGCAATTGGTTGGTGAGCGGTGAATTTGTGTTTTACACAAGCTCACCAGCGGGGTTGACTGGTGAGCTGGTGAGTGGTATGTTGGCCGTGTTGAGCTGGTGAAGGGTCCCTTAAGGAATGGGGACTTTGAATTTTTTTTGTTTCTGAAGAGCAGCAGCTCTCAAGCTCCTCAGCTCTCAAAGGAGTTTTCGGACTCCATTCGAAGATACAGGCTTCGTTTTCTTCGGATAGTATCCAAGGATATGCATGAACTTTGAGATTTTAGAAAATTGTAATAAATTTGTTGAACAATAAGAATCACATGGCGGCACTGTGAATGATGAGGAATGACAGACATAGTAGATTTCTCTTCTAAATTATTGATGTACTATGATAGGTAATCTAGCCATGCTAAATCGAAAATCCAAATTAACATGGGTTTAAATTAAAAACCAAAAGGAACAATACACTCTAGGCCAATTTACAATCAAAGAGTTTAAGGATTTGGAATTGCGGGCCAGAATCATTGTCACAAACACGCCTGATAAGATAAAAACGGAACACTTGGGTAAGTCACCATATCCAACGAAAACACATAGTGCAGAGTTTGTAGGAAGAGCTTACATGATGGGTTCAATCAGTCAAATCCTCACCAGGAGCCAATCCTAACTTCCTTTTAGGTTGGTATCGAGTGCGTTTCTTGGTAGGAGCTGCCGAAGATTTGGGTAGTGACGATGACCCCTCCACCGAGGAAGATTTAGTACTGGATGGCCCAGGCAAAGGGGGTAGTTCTGAACCGCAAGCAACAACCGTTCCATTATCGCTGTCTGAAACGATAGCTGCCTTATCCTCAGGGAATCGGCTCGAGCTGGATCTTTTGACCGCAATCTGTAACCTCTCGAGTAAGTAA
>NW_006768897.1:5072-31098 GCF_000204055.1 Melampsora larici-populina 98AG31
CACCTAGGTAGCAAATACGGTCATTAGGATATCTGTGGAGAAAGAGGCCAGAAGACTTACGATTACTACATAGCAATTGGTTTCTGGATTGTAATCCTTGATATATCCATGGAACTGGCATTCACGCCCTACGACAATCGACGCGGCAATTCCAGCCATATCACGTGTGGGCCGAATGATGTATTCCATCTTGCTAACTCGTCTAGATTTCAGCTGAAGAAGAAGAACTGTTTGTAAGTTCAAAATATTGTACAAGGATGTTATCGACACTTACTATAGGATGGTAGTCCGCATGTTCGACGGTCAAGACAGTTGTCTGAGGATCAGGGTCTGAAGGTGATTTTTTTTAAGGTTCTACAACAATTCTCGATAATTTTATCAATTCCAACAACAAAACTGAGTGATGTCACACCAACCGAATCCACTAAATCAGCTACGCAACCCTCGGTTGTCGACAACAAACATGCATCACTGCCCTCAAACAGCAATTGATCCTTGTCCGTCTCAGGAGTATTTGAGGGGAAAAACGATCCCCTCATGAAGTAGATATGATCCTGGGACAACATGAACGCAGGTGAACTATATCCCTTCGCTTTAATTCCATACAGAAAGCGCTGATCTCGGTCGAGCCCATTGCAACCTATGTACGTAACATAAGATCGATAATCGTTACGCCATCCGTGGTCGGGTGATAGCTGACAAGACACAAGGTCAGTACAAATCAAAAACAATCAGAAAAAAGTGCCAAAGTACCTTCTCCTCGATCTCGAAATTGCCGGACAAATAAATGGCATGGTATGTCGGATGGGTGTTGTCGGACATCAGAGATCGGAAGCTATGGAAAAACAGGAGTCAAGATAACGAGAGACATAATCAGAGCATAAGTAAAGACAATGCAAAATTCCATCCCGTATGTAAAGAATTTGAAACGGGAATCAGAGCCTAACATTACTTGAAAAACAATTTTGATGACACTACAAGCAAATAATAAATTAGATTAGGGGACCAGATTGTAGATGAGGGAAATAAATGTGATACATACATATGAAAGGTGTACTTATACGAAATCTTGATGCACTTTGAGAAAACGAATAGCAGTTTCCATATTCAGATAGCCATGAAAAACCAAGGCGGTCAATCATGACAAACTATCATCTCCATGTCAGTGAAAGCCTCATGAAATGATTAGTTCATAGGCTCCGTCAACAGACTAACGTCAAAAACTGTGCCTTAGCCACGGGACCTTCGACGAGTATGGTTACACGAAAATACGCCAGAGCTCAGACAGGTGAAATGGCAGTCGCGCGAATCGCAGAATGTCCCCATGTAAGGATCCCAAATGCCGATATCAGGGTTGAAAGGCGCGGAACGCACGGTATCTACCGAATGACAAACGCAAAGATGAAAATAACGGGGGGAAAAGATTGTAAGTCCACACATGGAGTTACAAAACGACTTACACAAATCAGGACAAATATGGATCGCCCGCTTCCGTTGAAGGCAAAATCATAATGATTACACAAGGAGCGAGCAAGGCTTTGCCAACGCGGAATTCGCAAAGTAACAAGCACGGTATCATGAATGCCGATTGGTGGCGATTGACAGAGTCAGAGTCGAAGAGGATAACCAATTAGATAGCTGAAAACCGTGACAGGCTGCAAAAGATTGAAGAATATAATGGGGCAGGCTGTTAATACCACATACAGGATCTCAAGTACAGTCGCATGATCGGGATCGGTTAACAACCCGCAGTGGCAAATCGGACGCGGGCAACATTGATAGGGACCCTGATAATCCACCGTTCGGATATTACATACATAAGTACAACACCACCGGATTAACGCGATAATCAGTATGATATAACATAACACCATAGCAATTTACATGTGATGTAAAACAACATATGCAATTTTTGCTTATTGCGCGCCGTCATTTGCATGTAATATGGTAAAGCTCTGAACAAGAACTGATGGGATCGAGAGTATAAACAGTCCCAATGCCAGTGGAAAGTCAAATCAACAAAACAGCATCCTAAGCTTCGGTGCATGAAATTCAAAATAAGAAATAAATTGACAATCTTATAATTCAGAGGTACCTGACATGTACACGTAGCAGAAATGGGAGACGGACATTTGGGTTGACTGATACGTTCAAAAACAGACAAAATTTCAAGAGTACCATGGAAGAATATGAAGTACGTAAACTTTTAGTATATGAGACACACTCATACATGGATATTTGATGTCCAAGATGATAAAGAACTTATCAACATCCGCCAAGGGCCGAGGTATTTAGAGTAGCTTGTCAATAACCAACCGCCTCATAACACGCAAAAAGCAGACGCGAGGATGTGTTACACTAATAAAATAACGCAGCCAAAGAAAAGACGATTGCAATGAGGTTATACGGATCAATACCTTTCGCACCAAGTAGTCTCGTAAACAATGCAGATGAGTATCCCTGATTGAGAATGACTAATGCTGGTCGCGACGGTGTCATTCCATCAGGTGAAAACATATGCAGATGCGCGGATAAATGATCGAATCAAATTGGCAAATTCTGTCAAACAAATAGTAATCATGAGTAACATGTAGAATGACGACGTGGAGCATAAGAGTACGAGACCCTGAGGGTACATACCAATATTTCAGAGTAAGTCATATGGGTCATGAAGTCGCAGGTCATGTCTCGTTCTCGAAAAGCTTCCTCAAGCCCCGGATCTCGAATGCTTGACCCATGCATCGTGATAAGAATGATGTGTTTCAGGGACAGAGGTCGGATAGCAGGATTATCTTTCATCAAAGCCAAAAGTCTAAACCAGTCGTTTTTTGATGATTCATAGTTTGTGATGAAAACTTCAACTTTCTCAAAAAATGCCCATCGTAACCAGGGCTGATTTCCGTGTCCAATGTTAAAGTAAGTACATTTCATGATGCGGAGATTTGGAAAAGGTTGACCGAGGATGTCGTGAGGTAGAAGGTTAGGCACTGTATCGATTGACAAGACATGGAGTGATTCCCTGAGGACAGACACAACACAGGCGGCTTCGTCCGCATCATCCCCAGGTGGGCAATATTCGAGAAATTTGATTGATTTTCCCCCACATCCGACGAAGTTCGTTATGGCAGCAAGGTTGTAATGATCACCGAAGAAGTAAAAATGTTGCAAATTGGCTAAGGAGCCCTCAGAGACATTCAATCCCCCCAGGGATGCGATATTAAGCGAAAGAGATTCCAAGGACGGGATATTATTCAAGAAAGCAACCAAAGAGTCAGAGTCATTTGCAATGCGTTGTGAAGCGCTCCCGCTGATGATGAGGATCTTGAGGGCACACATGTTCAGAATGATGTTGATGACGCCATCGAAGAAGCCAACTGCACCGACAAAATGTAGTTTCAAGTCGGTTAGCGACTCACTACACATACTGAGAATACTCTGAAGATCTGCCATATGAACCACATCAGCTGCATAGGGATGATTGTTTGATGCGACCACAGGCGTTTGATCAATTTTGGACGAATTGGAGCTTTTGAAATAGGATATGTGTCCAATACTTAATCTTCGGAGCCGATTCATTCCCGAGACTAAAAACGTATCATCTTTGCGTTTGATGAGCTTCGAAGACATGGCTGCACAGTGTAAATTAAGATCTCGGAATGCATAAGACGAAGCAGCAGCATTCCAATCCCTGGCGACGAGACGTAGTTTTAGGAGAAATTGTAGTGAAGTTTGATTGGGGTAGCCTCGGTCGGTGGTATTGATGTGATGGGCAAGAGTTGTTGGGCAGTCATCATGGAAGTACAAGAAGATAAGATCCAGAACTTCGGGAGGGAGGCGGGTATCGCAAGTCATGAGTCAAAGTTGGTTGGCGGAATTGATGTTGTATAGTAGGAATCAAGATAAAAGACAATATATAGACTAACAACGGAAAAGTTGTCAGTTGCTAAACATGATCCCACATTTCACACTTTTGGTTGGGGAAAACGCAAGAATTAAGATATTCAGCTCACCATGGTTCGGGAGGAATATTTTGGGGCTTAATGAGAGGTTGGGGTGAGGTTAAACGTTCGATGAGTAGTGACACTACATGTAGAAAGTTGAGTAAAGTTGGATGTTGGTTGTTGGGCCCTTGAGGATCGATAGAATGTCTTCATGCAAACTTGGTTGCAAATGACAGCATGGGGAATGAGATCAGTGAGTACACCAGATATGATGGACAAAAGACTGGGATAGCAGAAAAGATGTAACTTAGTCCTTGAAAAATTTAAAGGCCAGAGGATAAAATGGTACAAGGGGATTGGAATAGCTCATGCGCGTGCAGGTGGTGCTGCAGAGCGCCAATTATAGTCGTAATCTTGAAAGATTCTAAAAAGGAAATCGAGGCCAGCTTGCTAGCTTTGTATCATATGTGATTATATGTTCAACTCTATGTAGAACATCACTGAGGGATATAATTGATCATGCGATGTGCTACCAATCATCAGTGTTAAGGTGATTGCAAGGCGCACAGTGCAATGCTCAGGGCATTATCACAGAGACCCAAGGCAAAACAGTGTCTCATATATACAAAACAGGGAGTCATAGCCTCACTTGACAAATAACATGAAACATATGATGCGAAGCACTTGTTATTCCTACTACACATACGTGTCATTAATTGGGGGCGTAGGCATCAAAGATTGATGAAGAAAAGAAAAAAAGATTATTGGACAAAGGGAGGAAAGGAATACAGTGACTTGTAACCAAATTGATTAAGGGAGCATAAAATGTAAGATGTAAATTGAAAAAAAGCGGATAAACCTCGTTGCTTTTTCATTGGGAAAAGCCAACTGTTTTCTTTCCCTTGGTTTTAGGCGGAGCGCGGGATCTCTTCTTAGGCGGTTCGTCAGGTGCTTGCAACGAGCCAGGCACACTGCTAGACGTTGAGGGTAACGACAAAGCAGGCGATGAGTCCATGCCAGAATTTCCTGCAGACAGAGAGCCACCGCTAGAACGAGATGACACGGTTCGTGAAGAGCTTAACCCAGGCATGGGTGAGACGAACGGGGAGGAGACAGGTCTGGACACAAACCTGCATAATTATTGTCAGTAATCAGGGGCGAGCGGAGAGAGATCAAAATGGATCACTTTGAGGGCTTCTTTGAGGGCATCCCATTAGTAACCGACTTGCCCTTGGCTCGAGGTGTTACGTCTTGAAAGCCGCTTGTCATGTACAACTTATTGGCCTGCCAAGACATACGTCAGATCCGGGCTTTTCAGAGAACCAGAAGAGGGTACTTACGACGGCCACATAAGAGTTTGTTTTGACATTGAAGTCCTTGATGAATCCATGTATCATACACTCACGTCCATTCCTGAGAAATGTAGCAATGCGAGCGAGGTTAGGAGTCGGCCGAACAAGATATTCTACTTTACTCATGTGAGTTGTTTTATCCTGGGAATCTGGATCAGCAGAGCGCATCGAGGAAGACAAGTTGAGAAACTTACGATTGGGTTAACTTCACAGTGTTGCAGTGTGACTACTGTCGTTTGTAAATCTGCATCTTGACCCGTTTTCTTCAAATACTGACAACACTTTTCAACAATATGACCTATATCAACTACAATACCTAAACCTGAGATGCCAATTGTGTCGACCGAATCGGCCTCAAAGTTATCAATGGAAGCCACCATTGGGGCATCATTAACCTCAAAAACTAATCGATCTTTCTCAGTGTCAGGTAGGTTTGTAGGGAAAAAAGAGCCTCGGAGGAAATAGGTGTGGTCTTGGAATAGTTTGTGTTCATCGGTGGCCAGACCAGTTGCTCTAATCTCGTAGAGCAACCTGGCATCTCGGTCAGCCCCTCGGCAACCAATCGAGACTGCGAAAGTAGTATACTCGGGGTCGGGGTGGCAGGGGTTATTGGGGAAATCTGGATCCAGAGAAATGCGGCAGGGTTCAACACAAGTTTACCAGCTGATCAAGGAGGAAGCAGATCGAAAAGACACCAACCCTCTTTTCAATTTCGAAGTTGCCAGATAAATAAATGCTATGGTGAGTGGGGTGGCGATGCGCTCGACATATTGGCTGGTGGAAGCGAAATTGAAAAAAATCAATCCTTAGACCTCATTCTTTACAGTGTATGCCGTGCAAGAGGCACTTAGCGCGGTAATGTTTATTAATATTCAATACACTGTAGCAATCATGCTATATATTCTACACGCCAAAAGTAGATTTCTATTTCAAAGTGAATCCAATGCCTGAATCATCGTGGACAAAGAAGGGTCGGGGTTGATGTTACACATCGCTTCACCTTTTTCGCCAATACCTTCAAGGAATTGTGGCGAGTAGCAATCCTTGGAAAGTCCATCGGGTGCCTCAATACGGCTTTCTGGTGCATTGTTGCGGCGAATACGGGGGCGCGCTGGACGTCCGCGCTGCGGCGAGCTCGAGTGTCCTGGAAGGCTCTTGTCTTGCAGAAGTTTTCGTGCATCCAAGCGAAGGAAGATACTCTCGAGTGCCGCACTCCGCCAAGGTAGTCGACTGGCACAAATCGGACCCTTACCCGGTATCAAGCACTTACCCTCTTCTACATCCGTTTCATCTTCACTACAGGCTACCTCAATGAGAGGTAGAAGAGGCCATAGCTTTTCCTCTTCGAGCGCAATCTTTGTTCGGGCCTTTCGTAACTGCAAAGGAAGGGTTCTAAAGTGAGTGATTGTTCAACTACTTTCCACAGATTCCAAAAGTAGACCTTACACGACACAGTCGTGTTGCACGTCTGGTATCTCTAGTTGCAGATTGCTTGCGCTCTTCACTCCAATTCTGCTTACGGTATCTGGGAAGCATATGCCATTGTATCAGCGTTGGGTATATGGTTAGTTCAGAATAAATGTACCCTTTTACCTTTTCATCAGACTCTGTATATGTGTTGAGAAACACTGTTTTATGTATGAAATATTTTCCGGATCCAAAGACACTCCAGTATAGACTCCTAGCTGAACAAGCTTGAAGAAGATTTTTTCCGAAAGACCCCACAAGTATTTGTTTTCTTTTGAAGTCGGTGATGCGGCCAGGTTTGGTCGAAAGCTCTTGATCCGTGCTGCCTTCATCAGCTGCCACGTGACTGACAGTTGTTGACGAGTTGCTTTCTGATGTCCAGGTCCATCTGGATATGGGAAACACGGGTCTATCTGAGCATTCTGATTCAAGGGTTCGGATGGCTGATGAATGTTGACGTCAATTGTATCCAGGTCCAATTCACAATCCCATCTCTCCTGCTCTTCGGTGCTAGCTGGAGGAGGGAGAGGATCAGACTCCGCGTGCAGTCCAAACATCATTTCAACATGGAATCGAATACGTGCCTGACAAGAGCCGAAATAGTATGAGCTTCCACTCCTTGATTTGAACTAGTTCAGGAAAGATGAGCACTGCTTACCGCTGTTCTTCCACCACCGGGCTTTGCTTGAGCATCTACTTCACCAGTAGACCCCAAACTCTTTCTTACAACTTTAGTCAAACTCTTCAATTCAGATTCAAGTACATCAATCCTTTTGTTTGCTTTGAGCAACAAACCTCTCATTTCCATCCACGACTTCGTGCTTGGTTTTTTAAAGAAGCCGGTTCCAGAAGCTGTTGAATATGAAACTGATCAGCAAGTTGTATTTTTTAACACGAGCAAGAACTCACCTTCTTTATCTGGTTTCTCGCTTTCAAACTCCATGTCAGACCCCACACCTTTTGTTTCTTCATTTCCATCTCCATTGCTTTCAACATCTTGTTTGTCAAACATATCGTCTTCTTCAGGCACATACTCCACATCAGAGTCTACGCGCGCTCGCTCTTTACCTTTTTTGGATGTTGAAGGTGACGACTGTGATAGAAAAGTTGGTCGGGGTCGAGGGTACAAATATCTGCCATGTTCTAAACTCGGAATCAATGTATCTGAAGGCTTGCCAACATTTGTACCGCCAGTCAAACCATCTAGGATAATATAGTAAGAAAGTTAAACCTCGTTTTTGCAATGTGGGAACATATACTTACCTTGAGACTGCGACTTGCACCCACGCATAGAGGATTCAGGTGTTAATGTTGAGCCGGGCTGTGTATCTTCTGGTCCGAAACAACCCTTCATCAGCTGGGGTTCCATTCATAAAGCTGGGAGAAAGAAAGTAGAAACAAACTTCGAGCTACTGCAGACGACGTTACTTCAAAGGCACAAGGTCCTTCCACACCGGAGATTTCCATTTGAGACGCCGGCTGGGATGACGACTGGATTGGCGGCTGTGGCTGTTGTTGACCCAAATTTGTGGGTAGAACAACTCAGAACCCAAGAAAGTTAGTATGTTTTGTTTCTTTCGTAGCATGTTTGTTGAAGTAGAGATAGCTGAAGCTCACTGAGATCTTTGTAAAAATCACACGTTCCTACTAGTTCAGCTTTGTCCATCCCGAAAGTGTCGATGCCAACATCATGCAAGCACCTGCACACTTAGGTAAGTACCTAATAGCATTAGGCCATAAGGACGTACTTATCGCCCAATGGCATTCGACCCTACACTGCCAAGATGAAGTTAGATCTTGAGGAGCATCTTGGAGGGATCTCGAAAAGGCAAAGTCCGATTTTCCCTAAGGGAGACCACCCCACCTCAAACTCCCCTTTAAATACATACACCACCTCAAATCAAAATCTACCACTGTAGCAGGAGACTGTACGCCTCAAAGTAAACTTTTAAGTACATACACCACCTTAGCAGGACACACACCACCCCAAGACATTCATACCCATCCACAAAATCTGCACCCTTTCACCACATTTCCACCTCCTCACAAGTATCTACCCTTACAAAACCAAAACTCACCGACCCCTTCAACCTACCCTCCTCGAACAAATTCACACCTCCTTTAAAGCTACACCTACCACCTCAACACCTACCAACCCACAACATACATACCCGCTCTCACCTCACATCTTGTACAAACACACCATCGAAGACAAAAGCCCACCCCAAGGCATACACCTTACCGGTGACATACAACACCGAGGACTGAAATCCACCACATATCAAAACTTACCCGGTGGTGCACAAGTATCACATCTCATCCTTGCAAGACCGCTTTTAAGACAAAAGCGTACAAAACCAACCTCAAGCCTCAGTCACCCTCTACTGGCCAAGCCAAAGGTGAAATAGTCCTATTGATATCGTTACCCTATGCAAGTCTCATAGATAATTGACAAAAAAAGAATTATCATTATTTTGAACGTTTCAAACGATACGATCATGAACGTTTCAAACGATACGATCATGGACGTTTCAAACAATCATTGTTACAACGTTTCAATACATTATGGCCATGCGATTAAACTTACAGAAGGTGGGTAATCTGATGGTGGGTGTTACAAGTAAACATGTGTGTGATACGAATACAACGGGTACCAAAGTCCACCCGGAAACAGCGGGTATACCCTCATCGCATGTTTTTGACAATACCCCCTCACCCAAACCTGCCCCCTGCACCCTCAAAAACCCCACCCACCGCCACCCTAGTCGTACACAAGACAAAACTGCACTTCCAACACACAGACTTTTTATGTAAATAAAGACATAACACGACTTCGCCCATCCCCATGGCCAACCACAAGTTGGTCGCACCCAACCATACCAGGAAGGACGCTAGGTTACCTTATACACACTAGGTACGTCCTGCCAGTATCACCAAACCTTACCCCATTTGTCAGAATTCAAACTAACCCACTCTCTCGGCATTACACCTTGTTCATCAATTCACAGTTCATCAAGGTTACAGACACCAATCCAGTCAAGTACAGCCATGGCGCCTACACGATCCAGTTCACCAAAGGCCCATGACTCACCTCCTCCCCCGGCGCCTGGACCTCGCCGAGGAAATCGACTCAGAAAGCCGAGATCCACGGGGATTGTGCAACGCCAAGGTCCGCACAAACTCCCCTTATTAACCTTCATGTCTACAGACTTTGGAGTTCACGCTGACTTACGCTTTGTACATTTTCAATATATATATTCAATTGGGTTTCAGTCGGTGTAACAGACCCACAAGAAAACTCTCACTCTGAGGATTCCGCGCCATCACAAAGTAAGTTACGTATAGCCGTCCTGCTGTGACCTGCGTGGAAGGCCTTGGAAGCTGAAATTTGTCCGGTTAGACGGTTCTGCCGATGACTCTTCCGCAGGCGAAGGTACAGACTCCGACGACTCACACTCCAAAAGTCGTGACAGCAAAGAAGGTAACGCCTCCAAAATTTCACCCTGATTCACATAACTTCCCCCAAGTAAGGATTTGCAGTTGATAGTTTTGTTCAGATTCAGATTCCGACAAATCACACTCCAAAAGTCGTGACAGCGAAGAAGGTAACACCTCCAAAATTTCACCCTGATTCACATAACTTCACCTAAGTAAGGATTTGCAGTTGATACGTTTGTTCAGATTCAGACCTAGATCCACCTCCTGTCCCAACAAAAAAGCGAAAGAAACGTTCAAAAGCAATCAACACGGTTGTTCAATCTCATCATACAGACCTCCCAAACCCAAACCCACCTGCCATTCCAGTTGACGTGCACGGGCTCCGCCTTCCCAAGAGCCCCCCAGTCAAACCAACGCTAGAGAATTATAAAGAGCTGGCAGAGACATGGAGCGAACTCGAGCTGCAGCATTACCTTTTGTACACCAAGGCCGAGGGCAATAACCGTATCCCTAATCCTATCCTCAACGAAGCAAGAGCGCTTGAAGAAGAACTCACCACTCGCTTGCAAGTCTTGAGCATTGCAGGGGGGGTATCATATGACACCCTTAAATACGGAGTGTTAAGTTATTTTTCTTTTTTCCTCACGGAATTCTCGATATAATAGTTGATATTTTTCATCCACATTCACAGTCATCGTTTTGCCCGCGAGAAACACATCAAGCCTTACAACCGATTTCGCAAATTCAGCAAGGCCGCGACAATCGACAACATTAGTAAGTTCTTATTCACTATCAGTCACAGGAGGGCATCGCACCACTGAAACTTGTTCCCCATAAGTGCCCCCAATAGACGATCTGCCAGGGTTGGCGACATACAATGACAATGTTTGTGCGGTCTGGCGAGCAATCAAGGACTCATCTGATCTCGAGGTTTTTCAAAATCCTCTGTTCCGTCGCATTGCCTTGGTTATCTCTAACGATCCCGCCGACATTCAACCCCACGAACACCTTTCTGCTGAAGAGGAAGAGTTCCGTCCGACCTTTGAACGGCTTATCAACCTCAAGAAAGTGAAAGACGAACTCGCACTCAGTCGCAACGTCACTCAAATTGCTAAGTTTCAACAAAAGGGAATTAGTGAGATAGAAGACATTCATACCACGGTAACGCCACACTTTTCTCTGCACTATAACCAACATCATAAATTGATACATATGTTTTGATCATCAGCTTCAGCTTGCTTTCAAGACTTACGGTATGCACTACCACCTCCTCGCGGCCTCATGGAACCCTTCAACTACAAACCCTTATGCTGGATGGAGTAAGGAGTTCAGTTCCGACCCCATCTACCTCAGTTCTTTCTCATTCAGCAATCATATACTCGAACGATTTGACCGTTTTGTCACCGGTCGTGTCAAAACTCGCGGTTCCAATACAGCAGCAGTAGCTCCAAATGACCAACTTCGCAAAGACTTCACCCTGAGCTTGAATCAGCTCGTCAGTAAGTTGAAACTTCTTACTGCAACTGTAGGCATCATGGATAACTGATCATGATCCCACTGCAGATGACCACCTTAATCAAGTTAATCCCAAGCTCCTCAAGCCACGCGTACACATACATCCAAAAAAACCAAACTGTGATATTCGATTGCGCACCATTGAGTTTCCAACCGGCATTCGACTCGAAGTTCGTCGCACTGCCGATTCCCAAGTCACCCCGCAGATGCTGGCAATGGGCCCTGCCGCTATCATGAATGACAAAAGTATGATGCAGATTTGGTATAATGATATCTTAGCCCGACGTTACCAAGTGGTTATCTCACCGCCAAAACCCATGTAACAACATCACATCCTTCCTCCTACCAATTCAATTTAGAAACCGGAGGAAGATTTTCCAAATCCTTTTGTCATCTTTAGTTGTCCATCAAAAGATTTTCCACAACTCTTTCCTTCCTCAGAAAATAATCATTGCAATGAAACAACAATCACAGTACCAGATTTTGTTCTCTAGGTCAAGTAAGATAAATTGGCCACATTGTGAGATCTCAAATGGGCAATGAGAAGTCGAACTCGAGAAGACAATACAAAGTTGTTATGACTCCCAATACAGCATTAAAACCGCAAGTAAATCAGCGAGAGATCATGTTTTTCATGGCTTTTATGTCTATCTGCTCACAGAATCACCTTTATGTGCAAGGTCTGGGTGCGTGATGTACTCCAAAACTTTCATACATTTGAACTTACATATGTTTGGGGTTTTCATCTCATTTGGTAAGTGCATATCCTCCTCGTGCGCTCGATGACACTCTTAACTTATCCAAATCCTTGGTTGACCAAATTGGTAAGCAATCTGGGGAATACTAGAACAATGATGTTTGTATCCGATCATATCCTTTCCCCTCCTAACTCGACTCGACCGATCTGACCAAATTGATTCTATTCGTCTAGGTATGGTCGTACCAGTAGGTTTGATCAACCTACCGATACATAGTAATAAACCGAAGTACCGATGTGGGTTCCTATGTACCGGTAGGATTGATGAGCCTACTGATACATAGTGGTATACCTAGGTTTATTAAACCTATGTACCGGTTGGGCTGATAAACCGACCGATACATAGGTTTACAAACCTACCGATACATAGGTTTACCATCCTACCGATACATAGGTTTACCAACCTACCAATACATAGTAGTAAACCTAAGTACCGGTAGGTCTAACAAACCTGTTCATACCTTTGAGAACTGTACCGATCGACATGTGATCGGTACAGCTCATGTCGATCGGTACAGCTACGTACCCTCACCCTTTTCCTGATCCAACGTACCCAGTCGAGCCCCTGCCCTCCCACCTGGAAAACCCTACCGAAGCATCGACACACACTCACCATGCAACAACTCCAAGCGCCACCTCTGAACGTCGTTGGCTCCCTTCCTGAAGCAATGGTTCGTTCATTTTATCCACCCTCATTTCATGCAATATCTCTTGCGCCAGGTTTCATCACTTTTAGCCGGATCTATGAGCTTGAAACCTGTGTAAGCATGCATTCAAGGCATCCGGATGTGCTTCTGAATGCATGAAGCAAGAGAATTGCCTTGAGAACTGTTGCTGACCCATTGTTTCCTTTTTTTCTATTTCATCATACCCAATCAAATTGGCCGTCACAATCAAGCTTGATAATCAGGCTGAGCCCAAGGAAGCTGGATACGAATCGGACCTAACCGACCTTGAGGATATCGAACCCCCTCGAACAACCATGCCCAGGTCAGAGGGCTATACAATTCGTTAATCTGGCATGCACCTGATCCTCATCTCTCTTACAATTACTAGCAGCAACCCGAAACCATCTCCTCCTTGCAAGAAGGTCAACGCGCCTAGCCCCAAGCCATCGAAGGGCAAACGTCCTGGCAAGAAACCAAAGCCTCGCACCCACGAGATTCCACAACACCTAAGGCCTGATATCCCAGCTCACACGTTTCGCAGCAAGAATCGGCGTCGTTCTATCGTGGCTCACTACCTCCACGGGGTTTTTGAGAACGCCAGGGTCATCCATGCCGACTTCGACATGGCGGTTGCTTTCTTTTTGCAACAGGTCCATCATCTCAACCTCGGCGATATCCCCATCAGCGTCAACACGGTCCTGGCCGACTTTTCGGTCCTTGAGCCTCTGAACGGTCGTCAAGACAGTATTCTTCTCTGTGCACATCACATCAGACGCACTCTTGACGAGTATGCAGCTTGTCCTCGTGGCCCCAAGCCATTTGCACTTCGATTTCCCAACCTTACATCCCTCAATCAACTAGCAATTGAACGGTCCATTTCACCTGAGGTCGTAGGAAAGGACGAAGCCGTTGTGCTTATTGATTTGGCCGGCCGCGTGGCTGCTGTGGGCATTCCACCCAAGGTCAGCAAGCTTGCAAAGACGCTTAGCGGTCAGGTAGGTCTCTTTGTTTTATTGGCCATTGGTCATTGAATCAACTTTGAACTGATATTCATTTATCGCTCCATTCGCTTTGTCTTGTTCTTTCAAAATTATCCTACTTCCCCCTCCTCATATGCGCAGGAACGCGGATGCATTGCTTTTTCAGGCGCCGCGGTGGTCCACGATGCACCACCGTTCATTGGCCCCATGACTTGGGAGACGTTCCAGCGCACTTCCCATCCACCGCCTCCAATTGTGCAGAGTCCATACCAGGTATCTGAAACTGCAAGCACTCGACTAAGCGGTGCAGCTGCCAGCATGATCAACATACCTGGTACAATCAATGGTGCGTTGCCATCCCAGGAGGTTGGCTACGGTCGTTATTCTGTCAGTAGATCCCATTTACCTCCTTAGTGCCTTCACCTTTTTTTCAATCTTCAGGCTCTGCGGTTTTTCCCATCAACGCTAACAATACTTAAATATCCGCAGAACCTCTCCGCAGGCATGTCGGACACGCAGATGCAATTAGGGCTCAATCGGCAGGGCCACCCTTCTTCTGGGTGGGAACATGCCGATGTGAGCCATTACAACCTTCCTACTATCATTCAGATGGGCAAGGACACCGCATATAAGTGTGAGGAACACGAGCGAACGACTTCCGAATTGCTGTGGTACCTGGAAATGGGACGACTCATCATCAAGTCCATCCAGCCTCATTCTTACTCGGCCGCCATGGCCGCCGTTCGTGTCATTGTACAGAAGGGAACGCCGGCGGCATCACGGGAACTGAAGAATATGACCAACCCCCTCGGAATCGGTCAGTGCTGCTTATCCTGGTTAAATATAAACCTTAACTTACCCATCTGAACACTGGCAGGCAGGCACGTGATGTTTGGCATGCAAGTTGATCATCATCGAGATGGAAACAACGCATGCCTTTTCGCCTCCGCCAATTTTTTTGGCGAAAACTACGGCGGTGGCGAATTGATCCTCAATTACCTAGGCTATGCGATTCATGGAGGCCCGGGCTATTCGGTCCATGGTGCATTTGACATACTTATGCATGGAGTAGGTCAAATCACACGTCTGCCAACCACCGAAGGCCAACCTCTTCAGCGAATCTGCATGGCAATCTACAGCCATGCAGATGTTTTCGCTGGAGCTGCTCGTTTTGCTGGAATGCAACAAGAGCCTAAGCTATTTAGCGACCGTCGCCTTTGGATTCCTTTTTATCCAGCAGGCTTCTCTCTCACTCAGATGCTTCAAATCCTCAACAATGAAGAAAAGCGCTTGCATGAAAAGTATCGCCAGGAGGTTCGAGCTTACAAGGCCGCATTAAAAGCAGCGGAAGAAGCAGCAAAGAAGTGTGGGGCCTTGAATTACATAGGCGATAATAACTTTTTGATGCTCAGTAAGCGGCCCTCTTCCCCTCATTTCATCTTCATTTCATTTCACTTGAGCAGAGTTATCATTTCTAATGAAGTTGATTGATGCGACCATCAAATCATTTAGGAATGGATCAAGAGAAGCAAGGTTTTAAGAAGTAGGAATCATTCGAGATAAGTGCCTCTTGGATTTGTGCTAGAGCAGTGTAAAGTTTGCCTAGCCGATATCATTAATAAGAGAAGAATCTCTTGCGATCATGCAAACAAAATGATATGAGTTAGTTATTTACAGATTGTTTGTGTTTGTTGCTGAATCCAATTGAGCCACCGATGCGTGGTTGCTTTGATTGATCATGCAATAAAAATACTGTGAGTTGGCCATTTACAGATATAAAAAATCTGATGCCCCACTCGTTCCAATATAATGAGTAGTTTGCCTAATTTTTGGCCCGGCATGACCGGCTTAAAATTACCACGAGTTTTTGTGCTCCTGCATGAAACAGACTTCGTTTTGTGAACAACACAATTTGATTAAAACAAATATATATGTATGCATTATGTTCTTGGTAACTGTCCATTTGTGCATGGAACAAAATCACCGAACTTTCTAAATAATTAGAGCCCCAATAATGTTGTGGTCAGATGATGTCAACAGCTGCAAATTTAGAGATGTGCTTCATTCTGACCAAAAGGTTGCAGGTTTGGACATCAATGGGCCAAACTGAGACAGATTACCTGCAATTTTAAAATTCCAACCTATTTTCGAAGGTCGACACTTAGAGCCATGGTCAAAATTGGATGATGAAAAAGGCCAGCTGAACAAAGTGTCATCCTCAATGGACTTGTAAAGTGTCATCCTCAATGTACTTGAAAAGTGTCATCCTCAATGTATTTGCGTTTTTGTGTCATCCTCAATGTATTTGGGTTTTTATTATAGGTGAGTGGGAGAGAAACCCCCGGTTTTCTCCAATGAATTAATTTGTGAGGTTGAAGTTGTAGGTTTATGGCAAAAAGTCAATGATGAAAAATTTTGGTCATGCAGGAGATAATATTTTACAAATAAGCATTTGCCCATTTTCCCACTTCTTCAATGAGGTTGAGTGGTTTTGTATGTGAGGAGAGAAACCCCCCTGCTTTTCAACAATTCATCCAGGGGTATTCTGGAGATCTATGGCTAACATTCAATAAAGAAAACTTTATTGCATGCAGGAAAGCATATTTAACAAAGAATCATTTGCCCATATTCCCACATCCTCAATGTAATTGCGTTTTTTTAAAAGGGCAGTGGTGGAGAAACCCCCGGTTTTCTCCAGTTTCCTCCAATGAATTAAATTTCAAGGTTGAAGTTGTAGAGAAATGGGAAAAAGTCAATGATGAAATCCTTCAGTCATGCAGGAGAGAATATTTTATAAATAAGCATTTGCCGATTTTCCCTCATCTTCAATGAGGTTGAGTGGTTTTGTATGTGATGGGGAAGAGAAACCCCCTTGTTTTCAACAATGATCTAATTTTCTGAGGGTGAATGGGTAGAGCTATGGCTAAAAGTCAATAATGAAAAATTTCCGTCATGCAGGAAAGCGTATTTAACAAAGAATCATTTGCCCATATTCCCACATCATCAATGTATTTGCACGTATTTAAAAGGTGAGTTGAGTGGGAGATAAACCCCCAGTCAACTCCAATGAAATGATTTTGGAGGTTGAAGTTGAGAGATATGGCAAAAAGTCACTAATGAAAACTTTATGTCATGCAGGAGAGAATATTTTACATATAAGCATTTGCTTGCCCATTTTCCCACACCTTCATTCAAAGTGTTTGAGCATAAAGTTGAGCATATGTTGCATCAGAAACCTTGTAATGGCCTTTGTGATAAATTTCACTGCCCTATTGTTGGAAACTTTGTCACTCAACATATCAAAGACCTCCAGAATGTCAGAATTTGGCATAATGATTCTTATGACAAATATGCTTTCCTTTACTGCGGACATTTTTTATTAAAGAATTTTTGCCATAGCGCTACATCATCACTTTCAAAAAAGGACTTCAATGTAACAAAAGGGGGTTTTCTCTCCCGCTCACAGACAAAATCCCCCCAAACTCATAGAATATGTGGGGAAATGGGGAAATGCTTCTCTGCAAAATATGCTTTAGCGCATGATGGAAATTTTTCATTAATGACTCTGTCATTGCTCTACCCCTTCACCCTCAAAAAATAAATTCATTGTTGCAAACTGGGGGTTTGTCTCCCACTCACATACAAAAACCACCTGATTGCTGCAGTGAGTGTTTGGGTTATGTCCACAGAGGTTTCACATACACTCTACAATGTAAGTAGTGTGGAAGTTATTCCTATACTCTCATCACAGTTTATAGCGTATCTTCATTGCTCTGAAGAGGACATTGCAAGAAGATAAGATGTTTTCTCCATATGACATATATCATAATCTCATATGCCAACCAAAAACTGAAGTGACAATCGCAAGTAATCCATAGTTTAAGCATGGTTTGTTTGGGGTCCAGTACAAGTTCTGTGTTCAAGTACAAGGTCTGTGTTCAAGTGCAAGGACTTTCAAGAGAAATGCCTTGTTTATAATTACATTATAAATCCTCATCATGGTGTGGTATGCGCGCCTAAGTGAGAGATCTCTCAAGTTGCGGACACTTTGACTGACACTCTAAGCAAGCAGATAATAATGTTTTTGACATGGAAAGGTCTTATTTCACAAAGGTGACCACAAGGTTGCATTGAGGTTGCATCACAGAGGTTTCCATGCCGGAGTGTTGAAGTTTTGCTAACTTATCAGGAAACAGATGACTAAGAAGTTTCAAGAATGACATTCATTTGGCAAAACCACATGGAACATTACGTGTTTTACAAAGTTACAATGTGGTTGTTAAAAATGTAACTTTGGGCCATTAGAATCAAGATGATCTGATGAATTATTACTCAAAATTTTAACAATCTTTGAAATTTTGAGTAAGGCATTTCATTTGGCAAATGTTTATAAAGACTATGTAATGGTTGATCTTATTCACATGGAGCATTTTATGCCTTACAAAAATACATTGTCGTTGCTAAAAATGTCACAAGATGATTGTTGCTAATAAACTATGTTTTCAACGATATTGGCAATTTATAAATATTGTAACATTTCTCCATTCATGTTGTATAAAATTTCATAATTTAACAATATTGGTAATTTATAAATATTGTAACATTTCACCATTCATGTCGTAGAAATTTTCATAATACAGGTCTTCTGCTTCCTCGTACATGTCAGGCTCTTCAGCTTGGATCATTGGCTTAGAGGCCAACGTCTTCCACTCTTGATCAGCCCAAGCAGCAACCGTTCGAAATTTCTCTTTCAAAATTTCATCTTGGGCGTTCTGACCATGCACATAAGTTGCTGTTTCTTGAATCTGCTGTGGGAGGTCTCGTCCCCATTGTTTCCATAACTTGCAAGCTTGCTTCTTCACAATTGTATACAGGGACATTAATCTACTACGGACCACTCCAACCGCTGGTAGGAACATGACGCCCATGATGTCAGTTCCATGGGACCTCAGTTATTTATAGGACTGGGACGCTCACCCCGAGTGACCTTAACGCCGAGGGCAACGACTCGGTCATAGTAAAGATTTGCCCAGGCAGTCATTTGCCGAGCTTCGCGACCAATTCGACGTAGCTCCTCACCTGCGCTTCGTCGTGATAGGAAATTCTCAATGCCCACTCGATTGATATCTTCGTCTTCCCCATCTACGGGGTCAAGTTCCCCTCGATTCCAAAAGGGATCATCCAATGACATTGCCATTACACGCGCCAGGTCTGGCGCATCGGGTTGCACAGCGTCTGAGAAGTCTAAACCATATTTATCAACCCGTCTCATGTAAGTATTGTACTTGTCCCGCACATTCCTTGTCTTATCGCCCAGATGTTTGGCAAGGTACTGCTGTAGGCGTGCCCCTGTAATTGATCCATGAATGCGTCCCTGCGGTGAATCATTCATTGTTGGTGTGAGTTATAATTCAAAAAGCTTACCTGAATGGCGATGACGACGTAGCCTGGCTTCCACAAGCCCCACTTTAGCTTCGTAAAGGTTTCCTCGCGCAAGTGAGAGTGCCAGCAGGGCGTTTTTCTTATTCTCTGTTGTTAGTGGATACCGGTTCAAGTGAAGGATTGTGATGTAAATGATGAAATTATGCACAAATGTCTAAAAGGTTACTTACTGGTCACGCCAGCGAGTTCTCGAAACTCAGCACCCCCAAGGGCTGTTGCCATTGCTTCGATTTGCTCTTCAATGTTGGCCACTGTCGCCGGTAAGGACAAAAGTTCATTTCGATCGGCTTCGGTTCGAGCTCTTCTGCGTTTCTGTTGAATGCCCTTGAGGCGATCCCTGAAATGACATAACATAACATGACTTCATCAAGAAACAATGATGACCACATATATGTTGCCCACTTACCGAGCCAAAATCAGTTCCTCTTCCAAGGCCAGCATAACCTGGAGACGCTCCCTCTTTTCGTTCTGAGATTCGGTCATGACGTCCAGCTGACGCGTTCTTTGTTCGATCCACTTGTTCTCAAAGAAGGCAACGTCGCGTGCACAATTAGCCGCTGCTATGTCATTGAGAACTTGTTCGGCTTCTTGAAGCCGAGTGATTGCCTCCTGTTTCTTGCGTTTCATGTGTACCACTGAATTCACAGTTGGAAAATCAGCATCCAAAACTACAATGAACATACCATCAGACAGACCTGATGAGTGACGCAGGTGCGCGCGGTGGTGAGAAGCCCGCATATCAATAGCATCCACGCGGTGCTGTTTCGTGGAATACCTCTCCGCGCTAATGAGCGCGTCCAAAGAAGACCAGACGCGCTCTGAACCTTCGCCATCGGAAAGACCCCATCCGCAATTCAACCTGGGATTCCACTGTAGTTGACAAGACCAACGATGCACGTAGGCGTGAAATACACTAGTGCCAAACCTGAGGCGTCCTAATCGTCGCTCTTCTTCAAACATTTTACGCTGATTGTCGCAAAAGGTAAATGTCAGTCTATGTGATGTTAAATGCTATCACATAGTGTGAAACTTACATTTTCGATGCCCTTTTCCATTGTGCAACCTATATCATATAGGAATCCAACCTTCTGATCCTCAGTCAAGTCCAGAAACCACTCAATCAACGCGTAGCTGTAGTGCAGCCTTGATGAACCAAAAGCATCAATTGAGACGTGAAGGATTAAATATCATTAAATATCATCAATTGGCAAATCACTTACTTCTCGCCACTCTGCACAATATTTGCAAATCGCAATGGGTGGTCATGGCGGCACACCATGACCATCAGACCTGTTTCGTCACAACCGCCCCAGTGGGTTTTGCCTCGTTGATCATTTGCAGCGGTGTGTTGATCGGCACAAGCATTCTAGCAAACATGAGAGGTATCAGCCATTTGCTTCTGAGAAAGACACAAGATTTTGAAGAACACTTACGATATCATCTTCAGTATGGCCTGCAAGACGGCCCTCCATGCGAGTGACTTGGGCTTCCGGCAGGAAGCTTGTCGGCATGACGGTTGTTGTCATAGCAGCTTTGTGTCCAGCCGCAAGATGGCGCCGATGCTGAAAGTTGCCATCGAGGCACACTACCAAGTCGGGTTCACCTTCCACGATGCTTTGGACTGGAGGGCCAAAGCATCGCGGGCAATTTTCTGCCAGTTTTTCACGTGATGATAGAGCGAGTTCGATATCCAAAGCCCTCTCGGTTGCGGTCACCATTTTCCGATAGGCATCAATTGCCCAACGGAATGGAGTATGCCAACGTCGAGGCTGACAGAACCCAAACCAACATATCATTAGTCGTTGGAGCGGTGTTTGGATTGAGGAGGGAAGAAGCAGGGAAGTGACATACCTGCTCGTTCTTGGTCAGCATCAAGGGATTGAAGGCGTCGAGGTATTCGTCCAGGGCTCGAGTCCAAGGCTCGACTCGGCTGGTGCAAAACTTCCACGTGATATGAAAAAAACGTAGCAGGCGGATGGAGAACGCAGTTTCGGGATACTTGGGAGACCCGCCGATGTATCCCATGTATATTAGTCTGCTTTGATCGCTTTCTTGGCACGGGCAGAACCTAACCTCGGCCTTCTGACGATCTGTGGGTTTTTAAAAGTCAGTAAATTCCCATCATGACATTTGTTATATTTTGATGAGACTCAGCTTACATATCAGATCGACAAGGTCAATTGCCCTGACTCGATACTGTGATGGGGGGCAATCACAGTGTGGCTTGAGGTCCAGCTCCCACTTTGTCGGATCGCCCCAGTCGGATGTCTGGAAATGACATTCTATGTATGCATAGAACATCTCCTGCGTGTATCGAGCCAAGAGACGAGCCCTTTCCTCTCGTTCCTCTTCGAGCCTAGCGCGCTGGATGTCATCTATAAATTCGGGTCGAGGTATAAAGTGATCGGCCTCTGGTTCAGGTCCTAAGCCCATATCCACTCCAGGTTCGACGTCGTGATCAGGAAGATTGGGGTTTCGTAACAGTGCTGGTGCCCCCTGTCGCGCGGCGCAAGCGGCAGCCATACGAGCAAAGTGCTTTGCTTGAGCTTCGGACTTGGGCGGCTTTGTCCAGTAAGGCTTAGCGGCTTTGAAGGCTTGGTGAACTCCTTTGAAGCGTGGCATGGTCAGAAGCGTGTCTGCAATCGTATCAGGATCAAGGTGACACAAGTCATGAGCCAATTACACTGCGACTGCACTATCGTTAAGAATGAGACGGTGGCGTACCAGAATGGGTCCTACGTTGGGTTGGCGACAGAGATTGATGTTTGTGGGTCAAAGGTCTGTGTGAGCTCGGTAGTTTAATGTTGGAGTAAAATACCGTCAAGTGAAAGTATCAAGCACGCCAACATTCATCAGCTGAAATTTTTTGATGAAATTTTAAAGTTGAAGACGGTATGACGTACCAGGTTATGACGATTTAGGATCAGCGTTTATCGACATCGATTAGACAATGTAGTGGCTAACTGAATTGATGAAGGGGAATGTGGAACGCAGTGATGTAGTTGCCTTCTCCGAATTTGGCTAGATTTAATCGCTACTGTATTTGGAAAATACAGTTATACTTGACGTGTATAAATAACTTACAGGGAGGTATGGTTATTATTAGGAATACTCAAAGCCATACGATAGATTTGGCATCACGCCTAGTGTCACGGACTTTAAGATACATATCACAAGATTCATCTCATATTCATTTTGAATTTGATGACTATGTTGTACTATTCAATTTTTGTAGAAGGAAATACAATACCTGAAAAATATAGTTCTATTCTGAGTCGGAAACAACAATGTGGTGAGAGGGAGAATACAACATAGGCTTCAGTGCGTTTAGTATAGGTAAAATATGATCTTGAAACAACATGAAATGAGGATTATACTTATGAACCCAGTCCTTTGCGTCGGGCAGTGCCAGATGTTGCCACTCGCTCCAGGGCTTAGGTATCGGAACAAGAGCTGGAGAGGGGGGCATAGAAAGAGACAGGAAGTGAAGGCCATGACGATCATAACATAGAAATATAGGTGAATTATCATTCACTTGACAGTCAAGAGGTAAAGCAGAAAATGATACTTGGTCACTATAGACACAGAAAATTCTTTTGTAAGCGGTAGCGATGATGTACAGCATTTGAGCCGAGTTGAGCCAGAGAGCAGGTGTATCAAGTACCTCTTCTCTGCGGGTTTGAATGGCGGCAATGTGATCGTCTACGTCCCCGTCACCTCTCTTGCGTGCTTTAAAGTGTAGATTGTAGAAATCTGATTTGGACCTTAGCTCAGCAATGAGTTCTTCGCGGACTGTGAGCCATTGGTCCTCGGAGCGGCCTAATGCCATTGCAATTGCCCGATAGCCACAATGGCCGTCAGGACGGGGGTCCCCTACTGATTGTACATAGTCGTGTAGCCAATGTGGAACTCGATTATCCTAATCCAATCAAAATTTAGCTGGGTACAACTTGCAGACTAGTAGGCGGTGGGAAAACACGTACACACTTTTTTTGTGTTGCGGGCTCGTGTAGACCGACGATTCCGGTCGCATGTGGAGTCCAGCTCGGTAGGATTCTGCCTAGTAGACCGACGAACAGAAGTGGTGCCTGTTGTTCTGGATTGGGCGTTGGTATTTGATCTGGCCCTCTTTTTGTTTTGCTATACAGTCAGTGAAGCAAATATGAGATAGGAGTCTCTAGAGTGCTTGCGTGAAATACTGAATATACTCACTGGAGGTTGAGATGAAACAAGTTCAGGTGCTACATTGACGATGGCGTTAGGACCATTAACGATGCTAGTTGTGTGTCGATCATGTTGCACAGGGCTTGTGAGAGGAAGAGGGGGGAGCAAGGTATCCAAGTCTTCTTGAAGTTGCTTCGCAGGGCTGGTGAGGGGGGGCAGCAAGGTATCTAAATCAAAGCTTTCATCCGCGTTGTTATCGACATGTGTAGATGTTTGGTCTGGAGAAGACTATGGAACAGATTGTGTCAGCGTCCAATGACATTTCCAAAAGAGAATCTTGATGATGTATAGATGGGGAAAAACTCCAACCTGACCCACCTGACAAACAGAAGCTACACTAGGACTAGCTGGACGCTATGGTGGGGGTCACCGGGTTAATAATCAGTTGAGTTAAGTAGAGAAAATTACTGAGGTGAGTAAATAATCAAAGCTTACCGATGGGTCGGACTCATAATTGACCAATTGTTGGAATTCAACAAAGTTGGGAACATCACGGTTGGGTTCAATTGTTGGTCTAATCGAACCCAAGCCAAGTGAAGGTGGTTGTACGATCTTTGGGATATCACAGTTGGGTTCGATTGTTGGTTGAATCAGCCCCAAGCCGAGTGATGGTGGTTGAACGATCTTTGGGATATCACACTTGGGTTCGATTGTTTGTCTAATCGGACCCAAGCCTAGTGTTGGTGGTTGATCGATGTTTGGAACATCACAGCTGGGTTCAATTGTTGATCTAATGGGATTCAAGCCGAGTGATGGTGGTGTGGTAATGTGAGGAAATGGGGATTGGATTTGAGTTGGAGCGAGTGGGCCGCCTGCAATGTCAGGAGCAGGGGATGCAATTGGCCAAGTTGTAGGTTGATTCGAATCCAGAGATGAGGGTTGAATAAATGAGTTGGGAAGGTGATGTGAGGCTGGAGGTGGAGGCGAAACATGAGTATGAGGTGAAAGGGGTTGAGCTGAAGGTAGGGATGGCAAAGGCGAAGGAAGTTTGACGATGTCTTTCTTTCGCTTTTTCTTCTTGACAGGGATCACATTACCCTGCATGGCCGTCTGCTTCAAAACGTGAAAGGTCAAATCTAAGTAGACCGAAATATCGAACTGGGGCCTTCTATCACACAACATGAGGGAACTCACTGTGGGGAAAGTGATGCCCTTTGAAAGATCGATAGCGTTTTGCCGTGCATTGCCGTCCAGGGCTTCGTTAGCGTTACTTTGACCCGCTTGCAGGGGGGAGGTACCGGGTTGATACTTATCAAGGATCTGTTGAATATCGGCCAGTGCTTGGGCGCGTTCCTTGGATGAGAGTAGAGATAAACGGTTGGATATCTGGAGGAGAAGTAGGATAGGTGAGTGACACCAAATAGAGATAAACATAGCGCAGGTGGCCTACTGACCAATGCGGATCTTTGCTTGATGTCGCTAAGGCTCTCAGAGACTGAGGCTTTTTCGTCCTTCTCCTAAGTGGGTGATGGCTTCAGTAACTATGAATGAATACCGTAGAAGTGATACTTACCGGATGTGCCATGGGTCCATGGTTGTGACACGGATTCTTGATATAGATCTTCCATGTACCTATGGGAGGTAAAGAATGGTGGCTGCTGATCAACTCCTGAAGGTGATCGGGGGTGTTGGAGGGAACAACTTCGTAAGCGTTGATGGCAAAAGGGCAATCGGTCTTCTGAGAACAAGAACTGTCGGAAGGCTTCTGTCCAGATCGATGACATATGATTCGCATCTTGGTGTCGTCGGATGATCGTGTGGTGATCCGGTATCCGTTTTTTTCAGCATGCTGTTGTAGTTTGTTCTTCAGCTCTTTCTTGGTGGGGGCCTCGGTGTCTAGTGGTGGTGGCTGTAGACTGGCAAGATTGGATGACGACATGGTATGATGTGATTGTGATGTGGTGAGATTCATGGTGGTATTGAGAATTGGATGGTGATGCTGGATGAAAGAACGATTGGGGGCGAGGTGAGGTTTAATGGGTGGAACTTGAAGCAAGAGGGTAGGCTTCAAAAATTGTGTAGGTGTTTTTCGGTGTGAGGATGGTATGATGGTGGAAATCGAATGGATCAAGATCATGGGGTTCTAGATCTACACAGGTACCATTAATTGTTAAGGTAAGATTTAATGGTACCTGTGTAGTTATCGTAGTTGATATATGTGTAGGTGTGTGCTTAAGTAGTGGTACGTAAATATAGATAATCGAGGTGAAGTATCTTTGATTTTGATGGGGGGGTATATGGG
>NW_006768897.1:34059-35487 GCF_000204055.1 Melampsora larici-populina 98AG31
TCTAGTAATCCGATCGCTTGGTGCTGAAGGAAGCTGTCGGCTGATCCTTGGTTTTGGTGGCATTATGTATGATGACGTATACTGTGAGTGAGTGAAAAATGAAAATATGCAAGTGATCTGAAAAAGTAGAATCCGCAGCTCTTGATAACAAAACACTACAAGTGATCAAATTTTGTGCTCGAAGGTTGGCTAGGGTTGTAAGGGTTGATATAATAATTATAGACCAGCGGAGGCCCCATTGAGTCTTGAGGCGATCCAAGTCTCAAAACATCATTGTCGCATAACTTGAGGTCACATGGCAACTGTTACTGAGATCATTTTTATTAGAGTAATCAAAAGGTGCTGTCGAGCAAGACAGGCCCTTTATCTTTATCAATCCTTTGAGTTGATTATACACAATGACAATAAATGGAAATCAAAAGTTGCTCCTCAACAACAAAATCGTTGCAAGTGACAACCATCATTTGACTAAGCTCTTTAGCGATGATTTCCAAGAAAGATAGCATTGTCTTTGCATCTTTTCATGAAAGGGGATTTCATAGACGAGTTTTGTCTTGATCATTCTCTGCCGCCCAGAGCTGACTTGTCAGATACTTATCACTGGTTACGATCATGACTGGTTTTTAGATCAGCTCTTCGATACCATGTGTACATACCCGTATCTCCATCATAAGACTTTCATAATTTATCAACGGAGGCAAAACTCCTAGATCATCTCGATGCACCATTACTTGCATTTTAAGTCCTCAGCCAGTGTTCATGAACTTGTATTGTAATCATATTCTTCACATCGTGGCTATAACTTTCATGTATTCAACAGGTGAATTGGATAGATGAGGGAGCAACACAATTGAGGGATATAAGAGCAGATAAATAAGATAAACAATATATATTTAAGAATGAAGAGCACCTGTAAGGAGGCTTTTAGACAGGATATTGTGTGAGGGTAGATATAAAAATATAATGTTCAAGTAGAGTAATTTGAAAATTGGAGATTGTACAACTATCTCAAAACAAAGACAATATACCCGGTAAAACACAACATTTCTTTTGCTTGAGGACATTGTTAAATATCCAGAAACATGATGTAACTGGAAGGTATTACCGCATGTTAGAAAGACCCATCGGCGTTTGAATCATCATCTTCTGCGCTTGTCTCCACTTCCTCTGCTTCCATCAGCTTCACAAACATGTCCTCATGGGTAGAGATCTCCTTCATTGCTCTCCCCATCTGAGTACGCAAATTGATCACTTGGTTTTCTAAGGATTTGAACTTCTCTTCAAAACTTGCAAGTGTCGAGACTTTGCCTTCAAGCCGCTCCATGTCGTTTTGCATGTTGGAAACCGAGTGATCTGGGAAGAACCTATCAGATGATCAAGGATGCCAATG
Source organism: Melampsora larici-populina 98AG31 (assembly GCF_000204055.1). NCBI lineage: Eukaryota > Fungi > Basidiomycota > Pucciniomycetes > Pucciniales > Melampsoraceae > Melampsora > Melampsora laricis-populina. The sequence continues at coordinate 35,450 of NW_006768897.1, forward strand.
AAATATGGAATGTCAAGTGGACAAACCGTGCTTTTCCA
>NW_006768897.1:35794-38265 GCF_000204055.1 Melampsora larici-populina 98AG31
ACATAGTAGACATTTGGCTTGGACGTTCCGCCACTGCGGTCATCACGGCTTCTTTCTTCACAAAAAACATCCACTCCGGATTTAGTTTTGCCTTTGCCTGCGTTCAATATTTTCTTTGACTTATCAAGGGATATTGGTGGGATATCCTTGCCAATTACTAAAGGAGGATGAGTGATTGAATCAATTCGAATCCGTAAGCAAATTCAGATTGTAGAATACGTACCTAGATTTCCGGTATCCATAACCTCTGTTTCCGAGAAGTCTATCAAGTCCACAGGCTGGGTGTCTTTTGAATCCTTGCGCGGGGTTAAGATACGATGTTCCTTTTTTACCTTTGTTTGTACGTCTTTGGATGGAACTGAATCGGCTTTGGAAACAAAACCGGTTTTTGATGCTCCTTGATCAAAGCTTGACTGCGTCAAGCTTTCTTGCAAATGCTCGAGTTTGCTGGTTCCGTTGACATCGCCTGAACCTTGGGACGCCTGTGATAAACAAGAGTCAGACTGTCAGACTAATATACTTCAGAGGCTGGGTATCAACATCACTAACTCCAAGAACTCCACCAGACATGGTTTTTGATTGTGAAATTGATCGTGGAGTCTACAAATGCGGATCAAATGTATCTTAATCACCGGTGACCTTAATGCCCAAAGATAAGAACAATGACAAGTAGAAAACAACTCACTTTCTTATTAGACAGCTTGGTCTTTGTTTTACGAGCGGGGATCACTGAAACAACTTCTACAAATGATTTCATCACTGATTATGAATCATCAAGATAAAAGTAGAGAGGACTCTATCCGCACCTTCGAGTTTGACATGCTTCACACTCGGTTTGAGTTCCGCAGACGCAATGCGTTTCCGGGTCCAGTCTATATCATTGTCCCTCTCAGATACTGCTGAACCTTCTTCAATTTGCACGCGACGAGATTGACCGGTTGGGATTGGAGGCATACGAGTCAAATTGTAATTTTTGGCTGAAGATTCGCTCTTGATTTCAATTCGGGGTGGAGCAGACAAAGATTGGCCCTTGATACCGGGATTGAGAGCCGGCGCCTCGCTATGAGGATTGGGAAAGACTGTTGATGTATGATATTTGTAGAACCAGATGAGTATTGAAAAGCTTTCAACTGTACAATACAGCACTTACATTCAGGTTGCATCTTCCGCACCGTAGCTGAGATTTCGTTTATCCCGAGCCTCGTATTGAAGGGAGTCAGAGGATGATTGATATGCATCCAGTCAATCAACATCTGCTTGCTTACCCCTGGAGCGCTTGGGTCAAGTACTTCAGGCATATCCCTGTCTACATTGATAGTCGAACCAAGCGTGAAGACAATCAAGTCATGGTCAATGGAAAGAAAAGCAATCAAGAATGACATATACATACTCTGGTTCAGCGACTACGTCAAGTTCAAGGAAGAGAGTGTGTCCAAAATTACACTTGTGTGTGATGCAGGCGAGTAAAGACACAGTTGGAAGAAAGGAAGACAAAGTTGGAAAGCAAGGAAAGTTGAAGACTCCAGAGTTGTTGGGGGGGGAATCGGATACCAACAAATTTCAAACCACCAGAGAGTAATTGTGCCCTTGCAAACTCCACTCGAAAGATGCTTTGCAAATTAAGATGAGTTAATTACCTGCATACCTCTGAATACAAACTACCCATCAAAGATTAATTGATGTGTGTGACTCACGAAATGATTCAATTTGTGGACGGTAGGAAGACAGCACTTGTGGAATATCAGAGATGCAGGTGTAAATCTGTTGAAAGACTGCACTATCATAATTCGCGCACTGTTATGTACATATGTGGGTCAATCAATCCAAATGATTCTGTTCTCAATGAACTGTAGAAGGGAGAAGTCCACCGTTGCCCAATGATCGTATGGAATCTGTGTCAGTTTCAAAAAGAATAGAACGACAGGCACGCCAGTTCCTGCAGTTCGAACCAATTTGAGATAGACTCTTGCTAAACGTTTGGCTTTTTGGGAATTTTCAAGACGCAAGTGTCCTACTCATGGATGCAAATTGCTGAGTACTGATGTATACAAAACAAGTAGCATATTATAGGATTTGAATAAATCACTATAAAAATGTTCTCTCGCAGAATCAACCTTTGTAATACACATCTGGGAAATCGACTCGCAAACCCCATTTACAGCAATTACCCATTTCCTCATATCATAACCCACTAGTGCGTATCTTCCAGTGACACAATACAACCAACCAAAAACCAACTAGAACAACTTGAATAACCTTTCAAAAATATGAAAAATACTGACGGTACCAAACAACGAATTTCTCTGATAGGCTCTAGATAAAGCCAATGAAGCAGTAGTAGCATGTTGATGGTTAATTTTAGGCTGAGAAGAAGAAATAATTCGAGTTGAAGAAGTAGATAGATTGGTAGAAGACCAAGAAGGAGTAGATTGATGATGAGAAGTTTTCAAGACTTCCTGATGAAGAGATTC
>NW_006768897.1:39152-43873 GCF_000204055.1 Melampsora larici-populina 98AG31
TGTCGAAAGAGGAGACAAGATTGGATAAACGTGGGGCGACCATTTCGATGAAGATTTTCAAGATGAGCTCATGGTCGTGACGTGCGTTTTCAGTAAGTTGAAGATGAGGATAAAATGCGACGATCACCTCGACGATTTGGGAAGGATTGGCTTTCGTTATGAAGAGGTTGGGATCTATTCTAGGCTTGTCATCACCAACAACGTAATCAAGGATATATTTAGGTAAGAAAACATAGGATTGGACTTGAGCATATAAGGACATGATGTATAAATGCGTTTTAAAGGGGCTCAAGATAATAACGAGTAATTATAGATTGAGAGAGGGAATAACGATGAGCTTGTTGAAAATGGAAGTTAATGGATCAGAAGGTTGCCATTTTGATAAACCCTTTGATCTTGTTTTTGTAAATATAAGAGGAATCCACATGCATGTTCATACAGAGTACGTATATCTGACCACATAATTAAAGCGAGAGACTGTAGATCTCCGAAGTTAATTCAGATTATGTATTGAATTGTGTGTTTTCCCTATCAAATTCTCGCTCCATCCAAGTCATTCAAATCAAGACTGACTTGTTATGAGAATATTGGAACTATTGGAACTGATCACTACATAGCTTACGCACCACTGATTCTCACTGATCTGAACAGAAGATATGTAATATTATCTTTGTGCATTTTCAAATTCTGCACACATCACCAAATTGACACATATTGATGCAATGAAAATACTTTTGTAATCTCCAGAATCTTTATGTAATGAATATGATTTTTTGTAATATATGTGAAATCTTTACGTAATCTCTGATATACTTGAGTAATATGGCAATTTTTTGAAAAACTGACATACAGCCAAACTCGTCTGACCACTCCAACAGAATGCTTGTTCCACAATAACATTGTTCAAAGTCTAAGAACTTTAGTATGTGTATTTATGCACTACAATTTTTGTAATGAAATCAGACTTTTGTAATCTGTATTGTATTTTTGTAATAAGATCATTTTTGAAATCCGCTTGGATTACATTATATTTGGGGTAGTGATATGTACTTCACAGCATTTAGTGTACACTGTGATGTTCAACAGTAGGTGCATCTTAGCTTCACAGCAAGCTTTGAATGCTGTCAACTTCACTTCACAGCATGTCAAGTACGCTTTATATCTGCATCTTAACTTCACAGCAAGACTGGAATGCTGTGAAGTTAGGATGTTACACTTATTGTATCATGTTTAACTTCACAGCACTTTAATACGCTGAATATTACCTGGAAAGCAGACTTCACAGCATCTAGTGTACACTGTGAAGCTCTCAACTTCACAGCAAGCATTGTATGCTGTGAAGTTGATTTGAAGTTCACAACACTTCAATTCACTCCGTTTCACAGCATGTCAAGTACACTGTATCTTAGCTGGACAGTAGACTTCACAGCATGTAGTGTACACTACAGTAGCTGCATGTTAACTTCACAGCAAGCTTGGAATGCTGTGAAGTTGAAAAGAAGGTCTGGTCTCATTGAGATCATGTTCAACTTCACAGCAAGTCAAGTACGCTGTAGATTACCTTGACATCAGACTTTACCTGCTGTGAAGTGGATGGGCATGAGTTGACATTGTTTTACATGCCTGTTCAGCTTCACGGCATGTGAAGTATGCTGTATAGCATATTAACACCAGGCATTACATGCGGTGAAGGTCATGTACAATGCTTCACAGCAACCAAACTTCACGTAATGAATGTAAGCTGTGAAGTTCAGCAGATAGATCAACTTTACCTTTCCTCATGGACTTCACAGCCCCCACACTTCACAGCATGGTTTCAGTGCTGCAAACTATAACTACAGCTCTGAAGTGCGCATAATGTGCTGGGAAGTTTTTCTGTGGAGTGGATCAACGCAGGCTGTGAAATTCAATTACTTGAGGTACAGTTGTTGAACAGAGTAAGCACTTATGGTATCATCATTTCATTCATATTAAAGGCGAACAATGGATTCCAACAAAATCGACAAATGCAAACAAAATCGACAAATTCTGCACATTTTAGCCGTAGAGATCCAAGTTTTGACCAGCCGAAGTTTTGGCTTCGGGATGATTACTTTCAACTTTCTTATTATTCTCTGCCAGTTGACACTACTTGATATCAATAAGCCAACATTACACTACTCGCCTTCTCGCCCGGCCTGTGATTTACTCAATATCAGCACTATGGACATTATAAGCAGCCTTCACACGTCAGTATATTCATTTGATTTCAAAACTCAAGAGATGATTTGATAATTGTACTAATTTATAAATTCTTGAATAGGGATTTGTTGTTTTTTTTGTACAAAACTCCGATCAATCATATATCACTCAGTTCATCAATATCTCAAAAGAACAAACCATTGGAAAAAGGAAAGAAAACATTTAATATGGAGGATCACTCAATACTAACTAGCTGGGTATTTCAATCCACTTCATTTTTATGTAACATATCACATAGAAGCAGCTCAAAATTATCGGAAAGAACTTTTAATCGCACTTAACTTTGATAATCTACCTCTCCTACAGCTTTCGGGTTCTGAGGCAAAGTACTTGCTTCAATTTCTCATCTTGCACGTCTTACTGTGGTAACCAAGACTTGGGACACCAATTCCGGATGGAAGTGAGTGTTGTCATTGGATTTTTTATCATTTTGTGAGGATGATTGTAGCAACTAACATTCAATAATCCTTCAAAGATAAGGTACCAACTGAGACAACTTTTCTTTTGTCCAATTTGATTCCAGCACTTTTTGGCGAGCTCAAAGCCACATTCTTACAACCATTGAGTGGAATCAGCCGCAAATCCTGCAGATGGAACAGGTGCTTGAGATGTGATTCTAGAACGATCGACTTCGAATTTGTTTAGAAATTGAGTGGATACGGGAAGAGTAGATCTTTGAATGTGACATCTGTTGACGAGTTTTGGGATAGGAATCAATCAAATTCAATCAACTTCAACTCTCATCACAATCGGTCACGAGCAACTTTCTCAATACCACTATGTTTATACGCCATCTGGCAACACCCCAGTCTCGGCACGGCGTCCATTGGGGTCAATTTGTTGTTCAATAGAACACCTTTTACAACTCGCGGCTGAGGTATAAGTCTTAACTGGCTTCATCATCAACAATGGTTGATTGCTGTGTTGCACCAACACCACAATCAAGGAGTGACTACAGGACTCCCCAAACGAACAGATCGACGTGAATGAAGTAGGTAGATTTGTTTTTCCAAGCTACCATTCGATTCCAATCGATTGGAGCTACAGGTTTGCCACTTGCTGATGAGCAGCTTTCATTCACGTTGAATAGAAACGACTCGGACAGTTCATCTTTAAGAGGCTTGAGATATCATTGAATTGAATCAAAACTATCTCAATCAATCTGAACATCAGTCAACAAATCAAAGTGTTCTTTTGCAAAAGCATTCAAGAAGTCAACGTTTAAATGAGCTACCTGAACACCAAAACTTCAGAAATCTTCAAAACTTTCAAAACTATCATCAAGTTGAATTTATCAAATTACTGATCACAGAACTCAATTTCATTCAAACGCCTCTGATCATCATTCATATAAAAGGAGAACCAGCAATTCAAACACAATCGACAAATTGGTACAAAATCTAGACCCTGTTCTGGAACAACTTGCGGACATATCTTGGTCACTCAGATAACACAGCCACCTATTGTGATTGATGACGATGATGACAATGCGAAGTACCTTTCTGATGGTGCAAACCTGACTGCGACTATCCCTGAATCACGCCTCAATCATATGTGATCAGTTGCAGACAATGAAGATCCTGATGCCTTTGTTTGAATAACTCGGGACTTGACCACTCTAAATTATCAAAGACCAGCCACACATGTAGTGGATGATAATGATCTATTCGGAGGCAATCGTTATCTGCACCTTCATCAATTGGGTCAAGATCATCGAGAGAAATTTAGCGTGATCAATGAACTGCTTGAAGAGTACCTGGATATAGATGTATCACCAGTCTTGGGTGTGGATGCTGATGAGCAAGCCAGAATGCAATCTTTTTAGGTTAGTACTTATCATGCAATCACCACTTATCAATCTTTTGACTTGCTGATTTCCTTCTATTTACTGCTTTCAGATCGTCCTCCACAAACTCAAGCAGATGATGTAGCTTCTAGGCTTACATCGTTTCATCACTTACAACTTTGAGAACAAAATCAGATCAGCATATAGAAAAACATACATGAAGTGCTATCGGGTGATCATTCAATCACTTTTAAATCACCAACAAGATCACACTTCAACACCAAGCTCAACCTACATTTGATCGTCGTATTAAATTGACCAGATTCATTGACTTCAATTCCTAGCTTTAAATCAACAGAACCTCATCAGAAAATGCAGAAAACACACAAGAAAACCTTACATCTGATGGTAGAACAAATTAACAATTCTGTCCGATTTGTTAGTCTTGGATTACTCAATTTTACTTTGATATCATTAACATTCAAATCAGATTCAAACCTCTTTCTTTAGGTATCAAGAAAAAGTTAATGGTTCAGCTGTTGGGAGTAGGTATTTAGAAACAATGGATTGTGAAATCATTTGTACAGTGCAAGTCCTTTTTAATTAATCAATCAATTAATATTTGACCGATATTGATTGGATCTATGATTTTGATTATGCTCCTAAAACAAGGCGTCGGCAATTGTGTCTAAAA
>NW_006768897.1:43973-47937 GCF_000204055.1 Melampsora larici-populina 98AG31
ATTCATCATCATCAAACCTCCACATTCCTTTCAAATTCACTCCATTCTCACTCTCAACTTCATTTACTTCATCTTTCACACTCAATTCATCAATCGCTTGCACATAGCCTACTACTAGACTTACCCAAAATCTATGATTTACATATCACCATCGTACAATCTCATCCAATCTTAAATCAATTTATACTACTATCATAGAATCTCAAACTGCTTCAGCTCATTTAGATTTATCTTATTTAACTTTAATCAATCCAATCACTCAACTTAATTTTGAATGCCATTTAGATTTGAGTTTATCTGAAACAAATCTGAATCAATTCTTAACATATTTCGATCTCATTTGTGATGTAACTTGAACTCTTACAAGGAAAGTGCATGTGTATTCTACATCACAGACTTAGGTATCTTTCTAAAAAGGCAAATCCAATCAGTCAATTTATCAAAACTCTGATTTCAGTCAATTGATCAGAACTCTGACTTTGGTCTAACTTGACCATGTCCATGTCCATGTCTCTACATTGGAATTTCTCAGCCAAGATAAGGATCTGCACCTAGAGTCATACTCAGTTATGATTGGGATTTTGAGGCATGAATGACAGAGATTTTTATGATTGTTTACAGCTGTGACCTGGTCTTACCATAGAAAACTGGGAGATCACCCATGAAGACTGCCCCTCCCTAAAGTTCAATGTTCACCTTATCCAGATTTTGTCTCTCTTTGTATATTCTTTAATTCTAATTCCCATTTTGGTTCAAAGGGCAACTTGATATTTTGCTGATCATGGTCAGGGTTTGTAATTGGTGCAGACAAAAACATGCTTCCAATTGGTTGTATACAATATCAAAGACGTTTTCAATGAGTTGGTCTCAACACTCCTCTTAGACAGGAAAAGTTATATCTTGAAGGAGGAGTGGCCTTTACAGTATTGCAAAGGGGCCAATATAGCAGTTCTCAGATTTGACGGTAAAATTCCCCTAATCACACTTTGGCTGCCCAGTTTTGTAAAGTTTCTGGAAGTCAGACATCCTCCTGTGCTGTCTCAACATCTTGGATTTTCTTTCCTATGTTCTCCTGTTTTTTTACATTGCAGGACAGCTGTGTTATTGTCTTTCTACAACCTAAATTGAGATCCCTCTGATATGCAGATTCTTACAATATGTCACAGTGATGCCATCCAGAGAACAGGTGGGCATTCTTGCAATGCATGAAACGCACCTTGGTGTCTCTGGAATACTCACAACCTTCATCTTGTAGAGTACAATAGCATAATCAGCTCATTGTAAATGTAAGGTAAACAGTTATAAGGTATACATGACAGTATCTAGGTACATCACAGCCAACATAGATCCCTTGGATTGAAAGATGTAAGGTATCATCAGATTCAAATCCTTGGACAAATTTTTTCCAGGTTTTGATGCAAAGTATTTTGGCGCCAAAAGATACCTCAGCTCCAATCCTAAGATATTATATGTCCAAGGGTTTACATCCAATTATGCCTCATATTCTGAAATACATGTCTACTCCTCTTTTGAGTATGTGCGTTCGGAGCTTCCAGCTCTACCTGGGGTGGGACTGCAGTGTTGGATCTCTACATCCGAATCCCTACACTTGCCGTCCTGCTAGGCTTAGGGTTAGTCTAGGAGGAGGTGAGTGTTTGGGGGGGCCCCTTGGGCCTCTCTCGGGGCTCCATCTAGACCTTAGGATCCGTATCCCTTTGGTGATCTAGCGGATCGAGAAGAGGCTCCAGGGGGGGATTCACCGAATGTCGAGTACGGGTGCTGTCAGACCCCTCTCTCTGGGCATGGGAACCGTGTTCGGAGTCCTGACAAGCTCCCCTACCTCTGAATTCGGTGCCCCTGCCACCCTCATGTCTCTCTTGTATCAAAGGAAACTCACGCTTATGAATTAGCAATGTTCGCACATGTTCACACTGTATCCATTTATATTGGATGTATGCGCTTAAACCCCGCTATGAACCAGTACATTTGTTATTTCAATCTGTCGATGAGGGCATTTAAGGTTCTATTCATTTTCTCAATTTACACAGCGTTGTGACCGTTTCTTTCTGAGTTTCTTCGGAATAAGGTTTAATGTACCGTTTGTATGAGTCACCTTCCCATCTACCTTGTAGCTTGATTGCCTCTATTGACGATCCATGAAAATTCAATAATGAAGCACCGCCGACTCGAAACGAGTGGCCTGTTGGGCCTTCCGAACTGTTCCTTCGCCATATCTCATTGACGGTCTTCATCACTTCAGCTTTTGACAGTATCCAGCGTTGGCCATCCCTAACGTAAGAGAACAGTGGGTCCCCTTGTCTTATTCTGTTTACTTTTACCGTCATCCTCAATGCATCTACTGGGTCCAGCGCTGTTGGTTGCTTCTTCAGCATCAGGTACTGTACTTCATTTTCTTTTGCCGTCTTTGCTTGATGAATTGCTAATTCGAGACTGCCGTTTTCTTTAATCATACACAGGTCTTCCAGCTTCGGGATCTTCTTTTCTGGTTTGTCCGACACCAATTCTCCGAGCCTTGCTAGTCCCCAGAAAGCCACCAGCGTCACTGCTACGATGGCCGTTGCTCTATTCCCACCACCTTCTAAACTACTTCGTATCTGTTCTAGGTGCGATACGAGGACTGGTTGCTTTCCTTCGGTCTCTGATCGCTCTTTTCCTGACTTGTTTGCTAAATCTGACTCCCGTTTTTTCAATTCGTACTTCTTTGAGGCTTTTAGTGATAGTCTTACTACGTCCTCATCTACCTCCGGGAATGCTAACTGGTGCAACTTATGCCACGCCTTGAGGCCTACCAAGTATTTTCTAATTGTATCTGATTTTACTGCATGTTTTGACGTGTCATCTGGGTTCCGCCTTTCGCTTGCCCATAGTACAAAGTCATAGATTAACTTCTTTGTAGCCGGTAAGCATTGGCATCTACTTCTTCCTTCTAGTTCATTAAACTTCACATATTTCTTAATACCCGAGTTGTATAATTTCATCGTGTCTTCAACCCAACCTCCACCTATGATGTGTTCTACTAACTGTTTTTCTGACACTGTTTGATTGCCGTCTGGGCCGTTTCTAAACTCATCTAGGTTTGGTGGGTTCTTGGGTTTTGGGTGTTTAGGACCTCCGTTTGATTGGTTCATGTCGCTTGAATTCTTGTTTTATTAATCCTTTCAGATCGTGAGGTACTGGAATATAGATTTGTCTGTCTAGGTCCTCGTCGGAGTTGTCGCCTCTCGATAACGCGTCTGCTGGGTTCTCTTCCGAAGTTACTCTTGTTTCTTTAAGGTCGCATTGATAATCGGTAAGCAATCTCTGAATAATTTTCCATTCTTTGTTTACGGAACGGTCCTTTGACTTCCTGTTTCGCACGACTCCTTCCGTAGTGGTGTTATCCGTGTGGACTATGAAACGTCGACCACCTGTTTCATATTTCTTCTTCACCATCAACAAGCCTATTCTGATTACGATCGTCTCAGCCCAGGCTATTCGCCTTGGCTCCTCATCTCGCTTCAGATTGTATGTTTCCCAGCTCTCGAGTAGCTCGAACATGGCCCATGAGGACCCTACTTTCAGGCCCAAACCGTATGACGTTGATGCGTCACCGAACCAGTTGATTTAGTATGGAGTTTTGTCTGGTAACATCCGTAAGTTCCTGAAGTTTTTTAGTGTATAGTCCCAGTGTGCTAAGTCTTCTTTCACGTCTTCTGGTAGATGCTTCTTTATCCATTGGTTTCCCCACGATTTCTTACAGTGGTGCATTGATCGCATATACGGTTTCAGATGTGGGAGAATTAGTAGCGTATGACACAGCCTTCCGACGAAGCCTTCGAACTCTTTGTATGACACTCTTTCTTGGGTTGTGAGCATTTTCTCTGTCTCCTCTCTTCTCATGTTCAGCTTTTCTTCTGGAAGTCTAACGAGTGTGATCGATCCCGTTCCATACGAAGCCGACGTC
>NW_006768897.1:48037-59833 GCF_000204055.1 Melampsora larici-populina 98AG31
CCATACTTCATGTAGACAGAATCCGTACTTCTGTTCAGGTCTGAAATCATGGTATTTGGACTCATTTGTTTTTACTCCGAGTTGATCGCTAAGTCTTACTACTTGTTTCATTGTTACTCTCGACTCGGGTCTCTTCATAAGCATATTGTCATCAACCCAACGAAAGACTTTGGGTATTGATAGCCGAATTTCGACTATTTCTTTCCACGCATCTGCCGGTCTCCCAAAGATACCACAACCTGCTACGCCACCAAAGGCTACTCGTGTATCGATCCACAGGCCATCTTCGAAGTCTTTCAAGATTAGATACGGCCATTGGTCTGGGTCGGTGGGAATTTGGCGGTAGGCCTTTTCCCAATCGAATATCGCTAGGAGCCACGCGCCGGGGTTGTCTTTGAAGAAACATACGACTCGTTGGAAATCATCCCATGTAGTCTTGAAATGTTTCTTCTTAACGAACGAATTAACTGATGGGATCTTCTTGTTTCTCTTTGGGTATGACAGGTCGTGAATCACTCTAAAAGTGCCATCCCCGTTTATGGTGCTCCCCATTGGACTCGACCTGAAGAACGGGAACCATTCTTTTACTTGTTCGTGTGTAAAAGGGCCATATATTCGGCCTTCTCTCCTCTCTTTTGCTAATGTGTTCCTTATCTTTTGCCGCACTTCTTCTGCTGAATCATGGTTATCAGGAGTATACCAGGGGCGATTTCCTATCCGGTGCTCGGGTATACCTTGGGGAAATCCAAATTGAAAACCTTCTATTACATCCGTGAACTTATTTAAGATGCCCGCCTCTTGAAGTTGCCTTCTCCATTCTCCAACATTCATTTCGCAACGGACTCTACAAGGCCACGGTCTGTTGTCTTCAGGTCTGTGTATTTTCCTTACGTATAAGCTCTTCTTTTTTGCTTCCTCTTCTTCGACTGATACATCCTCTTCTGGTTCAGTTTCATCCTCATTATCAGACTTCATGAATTCTCTCTTTGCTCCATAGTCCTCACTTCCTGAGCTACTGAATCCATCTTCTTCAGAACCGTACTCTGAACTTGATGCATTCTTTCCGTACTCAGAACTTGGGCTTCCGCTCTTTGAGCTGTAGTGTCTAGAAGATCCACTGTAACTTCTCTGGTGACTGTTTCAATGGCAAGGGCAAGGGCAAGGGCAATGGTAAGTCTCTCTCATTCTCACGCGTGGGAGGTTGTACGAATACGGTACGGATGGGGACGGGTACGGATGGGTTTGGCATGGAGGCACGGCTTTTTGGTTGGTTTTGCCTGATCATTCTGCCTTTTGGCTGCATTTCACGGTAGGGGGTCGAAGTTGTAAGTCCTAAGTAACTCACTTCCTCTTGGAGTTATTTCCTTTCGGTTGGTTTTTGTTATGACTTGACGGTCGACTATCATCTCTATAGTCATTTCGACGGTCACTCCTTCGGTCATCTCTACGATCGTCTCGATCGTCTCTGTCGTAACGTCTCGGGGATCGTGTTCGTCGTATTGGAGACCTCGACCTCTCGTCTCTACCTGGAGACCACCTGTCGCCTCCACCTCGACGCCTGCTGCTTGAGTCTCTATCCTCCTCTTTATCATAATCACGATTGTAGTTCGTATATCTCCCCCTGCCTCTTCCTCGACCTCGTCGGCCGCTAAAACCACCTCGACCGTTCGATTTGGGATTCGAATAGGCTGTCTCTTCTTTCGTTGACTTGGATGTTTCTTCTTTCGATTCCGTTTTCTCGTAAGCTTCACCTTTATCTTTCTCTGCCGTCTTTGAGAGTTTCGGTACTTGGTCTTGGCGCTTCCCTCCTTTGGCATAAGGATTGTCGTGTCAGTCCCACTCCCTGAACTTGTCGACAGTCCTTCTGGCTTGTTCTTCTAGTTTCTTTTGGCGTACTGACGGGTCTCCGACTTTCCCCCCTTCTACCCTGATCGTCCAGATTTGGCGTCTTACAAGGATATCTTATCTAAGTGCGATCATCCAGTTGTCGTCATTCTCGCTCTTGATTTCTTCGACATTTTTCTTATGGCCTTCGAATTTTTCTGCTAGTCGACGGAAATCGAACCACTTCCTCAAGTAGTCGAGCATCAGATTGAAACAGGTTACCCAGTCACCATAACTTAGGCGTAGTTCAGAGGGGTAGGACAATCCTTCGTAGGTCTCGTCTTCCGAGTCTGATTCTTCGTCTTTCTTCTTTTTCTTAGACTTCTTTCCTTCAACCTCTCTATTCGCTTCCAGCCAGGCTCGGTTGAACATAGATACTGGTACGTAGCCTTTTATCTTCCTGATTCTGTTGTCCCAGAACACCGTCAGTTGAGCCATATGATGACTTGGGACTTCCCCTTCCGCGAACTCGATCCCGTTCTCCACGAAGCCTCTGCCTCTAGACTTGTTGACATTGTCATCTTCATCTTCCGACATCGGTCTACCTCTCGGTATTTTGCGTTCGGCGGCTCTGGCGGGCTTTACTTTGGGTGGGGGATTTGGGACTGGACCGTCAGGTTGTACGTTTGGGTGGTCAGGTTGTCCGGTTGTTGGCTGTACCGGTCTCGGCGTACGGTTGTTTGGCGGTTGTTCGGTTTCAATCGCCAGGATGTGGAGTATCCGGATGTGCTTCTGAATGCATGAAGCAAGAGAATTGCCTTGAGAACTGTTGCTGACCCATTGTTTCCTTTTTTTCTATTTCAGAAGGGCAGCTGCTTGTGCGCTCGACGGTTCTGAAGATGGGCCTGCGGTGGGTCCCACTTCTCGCTGTTTCCCTGTAACCGATGCGGAATCATTCGTAAGTTATCTTGATCCGCTGAAGTCACTCTCATCACGTGTGATCATAGGACGGATTGGACGGTGGGAAAAAAGGAGTTCGAAACGTGCCCAAGTCCGTTATGGGGACTTATGTATGGGCCTTCCCACTGGTATGGAGTGGGGACAATTGGGTATGTTTGTCATATTTGGACTAGCCTTTATGGGGCCTCTGACTCTTCCATTTTTGGGATGGTCAGGTGAACGATTTTCGTTTAATGGATTACGTCTTTACTGGATATACTCCAAGTCGATGTTTGTGCTTAGTTCAGGCAGACATGAAAAAGAAACAAGATCCAGCAGCTCTCATCGTTTACAATATGTATCACGTGGTCCCAGGATACGCAATTAAGGAAAAAAAGGGGGGGTAGGAGGGGTAAAGGGGAATGAGCTTGATTGGATATGGTATGGGGATCTCACCTTTATTTAGCGAGGGACTTGCTACTAATCCAGTGAGTCTTCTTTCTTTTTCTCGTTGTCCTTCATCTGGTTCTTTCTTGACTTGCTTGAGATTCACCCATGAAACTTCACTATCGCTGTCTTCTTCGTTCTCTAGATCCTCCAGATACTCTAAAGAACTCTCGCTCTCTGGCATCTCTTGGTTCTTGCGTTGGGCCGCCGTTTGATTACCGGTTGGGTCTCTAATTTGACCACCTGAGGTTCCGTCTGTTTGACTTTCCTCTATCGTCGTTAAGGTTGTTAAACTCGTACCACTTGGTAAGTTGTTCGTCGCTTGGGTGTTCGTAGTTGAAACTTCTCGTTCTTTGTCTTGCTCCTGTTGACCTTTAGATTTTCCTACTTCTCTCTGATTTTGACCGCTTGCATCTCCGTAACCTTTTACAATTACTCTTTTCACTTTGTTTTGTTGAACAGGTTCAACCACTTCTGCTCTCCTTTTCTCTGCTTGTTTCTTCGGTGGCTGTTTTGTCGGAGGTGCTGACGTCGGTGGTACTGAGTCCACTCTGCTGAAGCCTCGTAATTTCCGTTTTGGGTCCGCTACGTCTGGGAATAGCTCGTTGTTGTTGTTTGAAGTCATCTGATTTATTTGTGATAATTATTCTTGAATTAATTGAATTAAGACTGTTTGTTTCTAAATAAGGTTGTCGAAAAAAAAAATTGATGAGAGATCAATTAGAGTTATGAGCTGTTTGGTGTGAGTAGCGTACTGGAAAGCTTGAAGATTTTCCTGTATTGGAAATCTCAGCTTCTCCTGGGATGAAGACATAAGGGTTATGTCCCTTATGTCTCTGTACGCTACCCGTACCCGCTCATACTCCACCCCGTAGACAGTGGTCCAAACTGCGTCCGAACCTCACAGCATCTATGTTGTGGTGCATAGTTCATGAAGCTCTCTGCCTTCTGTAAAGATGAAAGTAAAGGGATCAGATACATTGAAGACAATCTGTAAAACAATGTGAAGTTTCCTAGGCTGTAAGTTGCAGAGCTGAGACCTGTTTGATTGGGCAATATGTCCTTTTATACACTGATTTCTTATGGGGACTGGCAAGTCTAGCAGTGTATTGATTGATTGAAAGGAAATAAAATGTAATGAACAAGGAGGAGAAGACTCCTTTCATACAAGAATACATTAATTCAACTCAGAATTGTAGAAATGCAAAAGTACACAAGTGCATCTCTTCATCAACTGTGTTTGAATAGCATTTTTGCAATTGCCTGTGTTGAAACAATAACAGCTGCATCAGTTTATCATGAAAATCAACAAAATACAATGAATAATTAGTATGGGTTACTTTTGCAGAGCACAATTCATTGATCTCAGAATCATAGGATCCTCAATAAGGGCAAAGGCAGAGGATGTATGTACACCACTTGAACATGACCAATATCAAAATCTTGCATTCACATTGTCAGTGGTTGTTTGAACAACAATAATTTAAAGATGAATCATGCATGTGCAACAAATTGGACACAATAGATATTGGCCCTATTTGCTAATACTGTGGGCAAATATAGAAGCTGTGGAAACAAGAAGGTTTCCTATTGTTTTAGTAAACAATTTGAGAGTGAATGTTAATTTCTACAAAGGTGGAGGACTAACAACTAAACTGAAGATGATGAGGAACAATAATTGTTCATATGGGCAGCTCCTACCTTTGTAATAATATATTCAAATTCATGAACCACTGGCAGCCAAGCCATTTTATCAATAAGAAAATACACAATTGAGATTTCATTGGATCAGTTTGACTGAGTATGATTTCTTGAATACTCCCATAATGATGAAAAATAGAGTATGTTATACACTTTGTCAAAACACTACTTGAGGTACTCTGATATTGAGAGTGTTAAGGGTTAGGGTTAGGGGGTAGGGGGTTAGGCTTAGGACAAGGATATCATCACCCCGCCCCAGGGGTTTGTGAGATGTAATTTATCTGCAATGACAATCATTCCTCCCAATCCCTGATCCCACCACATTTCAAACTTAGAATTAGCATGACCTCAATACCCCACCCTGCCTCATCCCCATCCCGTTGCTTGCTACCAGCAGCAAAAATCTAACCACCCTCCCTCAGACTGCCTTCATTTATTTTAAGTTGCCTTAACTATGTGATAAACCACTGTGTCACTCATACTAAATCAATTGATCAACATTAGGTTACAGGAGAGATTATACTGAATTTTCATCCAACCAATTACCCCCAACAAAGCTCCCCTGTGTGGGCAATTTGAGCCAGCATAGCCTCCAGCACCATTTACCAATTTATTGAGGGTGATTTCCTCTTGTGTGTGCGGCGCCCGCCGCCCAATTTGACTAGTATATTTTAAAGAAGAAGCAAAATTAAATTCCACGAGACAAAAAGACAATGAAGACCAGGAAGAAAATTATCAACACCTAAATGTGTGATCATGAACACTCAAAAATTATTTTCCCATATGCCCAGCTTTAATGCCAATGCCTTCATCTTGGTGTGCGCCTGCACTCCATACCCATGGAGCTGAGTATCACGGTATGAAGTCCATTCTTGGTCATCCATACCATCCCGTAATCTATACACTTTGGAAATCCTGTCGACCAGGGCCTGAGAGATCTGGCAAGAGCAGGCAAATCGGGTGATTTCGGCCTCTTCTGGTCTGACACGTTCGTATTCGTGATTGTACGTTTTTGATGGGGTGGTGTGATGGTTGACACGTGTGGACCGCAAGATCTCAACAACCCCGTCGCACGAGTCCAGGTCAACTTCAAGGTTATAATCATCTAGTACAAAGCGTGCACCAATGGAATTGCCACTAGGAGAAGTGGAATCTTTTTGATATAGATTGCCAGTAGTACGATCGACCAAGCCAAAAAATCCGAAGGCGTAATCCGTGGCATCACGATCTTTGTGCTTTTTGTTGGTAAATTCATCACAAGTCATAGTTATGTTTGAAGAAAACACTTGCGCATTGGGCGAAACGTAGAAGGATTGATTTGCCCATGAAGGTGCATCGGTAATTGTAGCTATAATGCGATTAGATAGGAAGGCTTTGGAGGAGAGACCTGAAAATCGTTCCGCAATGAAGTTTTCGATTTCAGGTAAGTTGCCCTGTCGTTTAAGGTCTGCCTCCATTTTGGCATAGTCAGCAGCAGTTTCTTCATTCCAAGTGTACGTCCCTGATATCATAAAATTGTGTTCTGATAAGTTAGTCATGCTTAAATTGATACCTGAGAATATATGATCATGTGACTGACCTGCTGCTACCCCTTTCTCATACCCGGGTCTCAAGCCAAAAGCATACATAGTTCCATACTTTCGGAGTCGACGCCTCTCCTTATAAGTGGCTCCATTGTTATTGACAATTCCTCGAGCTTTAGCGTGCGTATAGATTGTACTAATAGAATGCTCATATGATTTGAATAGGGTTTCGTTGCCTTCTGTCCTTTCAACAAACCGGGCGACCAGTAGTAAATCAGAAGTGTCTTCATCAAGACATACGACTGTTCCATATTTAATGGGGAATCGAGGGACCTTTTTGAAGAATCGTCCTTGCTTAAAAAATAGAAACTTTGTATTGGGGGGTAGTCCGTACTGCTCCATCAACTCAGCCTTCTTGGCCTCTCGTGCATTGATTATAGGATGTAATGTTCTATCTAAGTTCTTATTAATGGTATGATTTGCTCTTGAGTTGAGGGTGCTCTTTGATTTATACTTGCCCATCTTGATTATTTGATGCAATGTAATATCAATCGGGTGAGATAATTTGAGATTATTGATAAGGTAAAAATATAAAAAGGTGAGATGTTGGATAAATGCAAATCGATCGAAAGCTTTGAAATTTTTTATGAGATGATCATATATATATGATAATGTGATAAGATGTTTGTTGAAAGAAAATCGATCGAAAGCTTTTTACGAAAGTTATGATGGTGATAAGAACTATAGGATAACTGCAAATCGATCAAAAGCTTTGAAATTTTTTATGAGATGATCATATATATATGATAATGTGATAAGATGTTTGTTGAAAGAAAATCGATCGAAAGCTTTTTAAGAAAGTTATGATGGTGATAAGAACTATAAACTGGAAAAAACACAAGTTCTATATAAGTACCCCGATAGAATAGTTTGATGGTAAATGAATAAAAATAAATATAATAACAACAACCGATCAGAAAATCAATGCAGAAACACCTTACAATTTAGCTCTTGATGAACGGATCAGTTGTTCAAGTGCCAATGATCGAGAGATTAAGGATGAGGTGGATCGAATTGTTGGCCCAAACGATATATAGATAGATGAACGATAGATAGATAGATGAACGATAAGGTATATCAATTGAATGAGATTCCAGGTGAACCACTCCCCTCTAGCTTCTGTGTTATGCGTCGCGATGATCTCAATATCCGAAGCATTCAGGGGAGCAGATGACATTGAAATCCAGAATTCAATCAATAATGAAAAGGCCAAGGAGGAGCGTGAGGCCGTTGAATTTTTTTGATGTTTACTAAAATTAAGCGCGTGACACCTGATGCACCTAGGTACTTAAGCATGAAGTTTCACATTGCTGTCAAATGAGAGATATCAGGGTGGTTTCCAGGTTCATTTCAGCATAGCTCACTCAGTTCTAGTCCAAACTGAAACATGTGATAATCAAACATGATGAGAAACTCATTTGAGTAATAGTTTAATAATACCCCAATGTGATATTGTGATGTCTGGAGTGTCCCGTGGTTGATTTGCTAATGTTGCGGGCAGGTGTGTTATAGCCAATTTGAGCATAGCTCACTCAGATCTAGTCCAAACATGTTGAGAGAATTATTTGAGTCAGAGTTTAATTATAGGAAACTGGGAAAAAGTGATGAATTGAGTGTCACAAAGTTGATTTTGTGATGTTGCGGGTAGGTGCATTATACTGAAATTGAGCATAAATCACTCAGTTTTAGTCCAATCTGTAATGTGAAATAATAAAAGTTGGTTGCAAACTGATTTGAGTAATAGTTTAATAAGGCCAAAATGTGAAATAGTGATGACTTGAGTGTCCCGTACTTGATTTTGCAATGTTGCGGGTAGGTAATCTATCCCCCATTTGAGCATGGATTGGTCAGCTTTAGAGAAAATGGTTTCATACAATATTCAAAGTTGTTCTACACTCCATTTCCACTAGAGTTTAATAACCCTAAACTAGAGAATGGCGAGGTCTTGGAGCTTGCGTGGTGCATTTTGTGAGTATGCGGGGAGGTGAGTGATGACCAAGTTGGACATAGCTCATTCAGATTTGGTCCAAACAGTAAGATACAAAATCAAAGTTTGTTCAAAATCACAATTGAATGTGAGTTCAATATTGCTAAAACATGAAAATCCAGTGTTTTGAATGCAACTTGGTGCATTTGGTAATATTCACATGTGTGGTGAATGTCACAAATGTGCCTTATCTCTCTCAATTTTGGTCCAATCTCAAAAATTCAATAGTGAATGTTCCTTGAAATCCAATTTCGTTTTCCATTTAATATAAACTTTCTGAAGAATAATGCCTCCTTGACACACTTCTGGCCAATTCGAGTTTTTTCACAGTTTTTAAAATGGCTGTAAGTCACCCATTTTTTGGAATTTGGTTAATTTGATTGTTCCAATGAGTTCCTGAGTGGTTTTTAGGGGGGGTTATTAATGAAGTTTGATGGAAAACCCACTTTGAAAATTGTCTAAATTTTGAGGCCAAGATTGCACATATTTGTGCATTTAACATGCAATGTGACAAAGATACATCACTTTGACCAAATGAGGCGTGGTATGACTAGGAGAATTCTTTTGTTTATAGTTATTTGTAGAACAACCCAATGAATTATACAAAACTCAGAACACCTCATAGACTTAGTTCACTGAGTTTTGAGGAATTAACGCTTAAAACGGAGGTTAGGGGTTAGGGGTTTGCTTCCCCGTCAGACCAGTAAACACCATCAAGAAGCACCTGTTGATATGTTTTAAAATATTGAAACATATTTTTATATATGTCTGATCAATTTTATTCCATCTCCCACTATTATGAGATCATGATTGGGTGAGATATGAGTGATTTATGCTCAAATTGGTAATAACCCACCTACCCGCTACATCACAAATTCAAGTGTGTGACACTCTAGACATCCAAATTTCACATTTGGGTCTTATCAAACCCCTACCCAAATGGCTTTTTCAACATGTTTGATCATTACATGTCCCAGGTTGGAGTAGATATCAGTGAATTACGCTCCAATTGGGGATAACACACATACCCGCAACATCACAAAATCAACTACATGACACACAAGACATCACTATTTTACATTTGTGGCTTATTAAACTCTTACTCAAATAAATCTCTCAACATGTTTGATTATTGAATTTTCCAGTTTGGACCCAATCTGAGGGAGCTATGCCGAAAATGGGGATATAACACCTACCCGCAACATCACAAAATCAAGTGTGTGACACTCAATACATCACCCTTTCACATTTTGGCCTTATTAAACTATTACTCAAATCAGTTTGCAAATAACTTTGATTATTTAATGTTACAGTTTGGACTAAAACTGAGTGATTTATGCTTAATTTCAGTATAATGCACCTACCCGCAACATCACAAAATCAACTTTGTGACACTCAAGTCATCACTTTTTCCCAGTTTCCTATAATTAAACTCTGACTCAAATAATTCTCTCAACATGTTTGATTATTACATGTTGAAGTTTGGACTAGATCTGAGTGAGCTATGCTCAAATTGGCTATAACACACCTGCCCGCAACATTAGCAAATCAACTACGGGACACTCCAGACATCACAATATCACATTGGGTATTATTAAACTATTACTCAAATGAGTTTCTCATCATGTTTGATTATCACATGTTTCAGTTTGGACTAGAACTGAGTGAGCTATGCTGAAATGAACCTGGAAACCACCCGATTCAAGTGTTGGGAGCAGATGATTAGGGTTTGGATTTAACTATGTTTATGTATTTTATGGTTTAATCTGATCTGTATTATATTTTATCCACATCAGTTCCCACATCATCAATACAGTGGAGCTCCAAACGTATCATCTTATTCCCCACCCGTCCTCTCCATTTCTCGTCCATACTCATCTATTTTACATACATCATCAAAACACATCATAATGCCGAGTAAAAAGAAGCTTCGCCCTCGAGGGATTGAACGACTCGATCGGAAACCTCTGAATCCCCTAGATGCAAAAGTCTTGGAATGAAAAAATCGATCTAGGCTAACAGCACTTGACACAACTGGACATGATGTCCAAGCTGCTCTGTCAGGTCCACAAGATCATGATATCCCTCCGTTCCCTGCTTGTTCAGATGATGAATCCATGCGAGGAATTGGTGATGGACTACCTCATAATGAGCCCGGTCAAAACGCTGTGCTCGATCAAAATCTCGTTGACATGGCCAATGCCCTCAATGATGGGTTTTATTCTGGACGTAGGATGCATGAGGAAGCCCAATGGCGGACTCAATTCCCTGCTATGTTTCCTACATATCTCAAGTACAAGGAAAAAACACGAGAATGGTCTGGAGAACTATTTGACAAGGACTTCAAGCCAGCTTGCGAATGTCCATCAGAACCTAGAGCCGTTGAAATCATGGATCTGACATGTGGGAATAAATGCATACTCTTATACTTGCAATGAGATTGCTGATATACTTTCAATGGATATAGCTTGAAAACAGATACATCTTAAATTCTGTCGATGCGATGTCAGTGATCAGACACGCCTAATTGAGGCAGGGTACATTGGTGCCACACCAATGAGGCCGGAATCTGCCATCTCCATCCGATTACTACGTTTCTTCCATGTACATTGGAAATACTATAGTGTAGGGTTTGAACCCTTTGCACTTTCCCAAACAGAGTACCTGGACCCTGGGAATCCAATGATGCTTGCCAAAGGCGGAGGAGGTGTGAGTTACTTAACTTAATCATGACCATTATGTTCAAAGCCCGCAAGATCAACTTCACAGTCGCCGTGAAAGGTGCTGTGAAGTAACCCAAGTAGCAATATTTAACTTCACAGCATTGGGTTGGCATGGTATGAAGTTCACTGGTGGTTTTACACCGGATAGTGAGCTTTGTAACTTCACTGCATGAGGTGAAGTAGGAAGGGTTTTACCCCACATGTGCAACAGAATTTCAACTTCACAACATGCTGTGAACAACAGAATTTCAACTTCACAACATGCTGTGAAGTTGAACATATGTTGCACATGTTTTATTGCTTGCAACGGCACGAGTGAACTTCACACTACGGCGCTGTGAAGTTGAATGGGTGTTTAATGTCCCATGAGCCACTGACCTCTCGAACTTGTGCGCATTGATGCTGACACTTTCCTTCTTGGATAATTATGTTTATAGGCTCGGGAATGGCATAGGACCCTGTCGACAGCTATGGATGCCTACCGTCAAATGCTGGTCATGACCGATGAGGCTGCATCGAAAGCGCTGAACTTACAGAACAGATCAACTGCATTCAGGGACCGGCTAGTATCGAAGGAGCGGGGGATGATCTT
>NW_006768898.1:0-5243 GCF_000204055.1 Melampsora larici-populina 98AG31
TGAGCAATTTTAATGTGCGCCTATCCCTGTGATCATGACAACTATCAAAGATCTCCAATATTTCACACAACTCTTCAAGAATCTCCGAGTCATGTTTGTTGTCATTATCCATCAGTCTTCTAAAAAAAAACTTTGCGGTTGGATAGATTTTCAGAAGTGATGATATGTCTTCATTTTTTTTCTTGGAAAGACGACTGGTTTCAGCCACACCAACAAGTCTCTTCCAAATATTCATGTGGTTTTGAGTTCCAATAAACTCAATACCCCGGAGCTTCTTCTTTATTTTCTCTGCAGTGACTTCATTCCGGGACATATAATAATATGGATCTTTGGTGCTCAGCCGACACTTCCACCATGTAAGCACAGAATTTTGGTGCACAATCCTGGATGTTACTTGGTTAGCAGCCAATTGCCTCTTGGAAGGTATTGAAGCATCTTCTCGCAAAGAAAACTGTCTAAACAACCCTTCGTCTCTGAGACCATCCATCACAAGATGCTCTACCATGTTCAAAAACCCAATACTTGCTAGATATCCTCCGGCGTATATATGTGCAGGTTTCGATGTAAGAAAAGCTGCTGATAATCGATATTGAGATTGACCTGTCGCAGCTCTGTCACGGAGATAAGTATGAGTCTGGAAGATGTTAAATGCCAACGCAGATTTCAGAATATGTTGAACAGTTTCGTCAACAATCAGCGTATTTTGATACGGCCAGTGTTGTCCCAAAACCTTGGACGCATGCTGTGCAAGCTGAACTTTTAGATCCTCAACTACATGACGATGCTCGGGTGCCGCATTAGGAATGAATACCCTGTTTATCTTATCTACCATTGAAAGAAGAGCTTTCAGGCCACGATCTGCTTGGTTAGGCACACTGTCTACCACACGTGAAGGTTTGAGCAATTAATGACGATTCACCTCTCATGAGTGCAATTCTAGGAAAATCAAGATCGGCTTACCTTGCATCTGGTTTTTAGTAGGTGTTGCGCGCCAATGAGCAGTAGTTGTCAAGCTCTTCCATGAATTATCATGTACACTATCCCAAAAAGCGTCTTGAATTCTTATGTCATTTTCACCTATGAAGCATGAAAGTGAATCAAACATCAGCTCCATCATCCTTTCAAATTGACGATCAGGGCCAAAGTTGCCAAAACATTCGCAGATACAAGGTCATCATTTCATACCGGAAAGACAACCATGTATAGTGTCATCATCTTTGATGGGTCCCAATTCTACTTTGGTGAACAAATTGCAGATAACTGAACCAAAGTAGGGCAAAATTAAAAGAGACGCCAGAAGTGTTCTATGCTTCATCTTGAAAGGTAGTCAAATGTTGTGGTTAAAATTAACACACAGTGTTATAGATAGTTGGATTGAAGAAACGTGGGAGAAAAGTGAGAGAAATACTCCAGGTATTCTTCGCTCCATCTTAAACTTTTAACTACGTATGGGTACCCGCAGATTGCTACTACATAACAGTTTTGCATTGGTCCAACAAGTCTTGTATCAACCTGTATCTCTTGCTGCGTATGTTCAACATCGCACCAGAAACTGGTTTCTCATCATCATATGCGCAGCCTGACGATCACCTAATGGAATGTTTCAAAGGTCTATGTAGCTGAAAATAGATCAGGGCTAGGACGGTGAATGTGCAACCCATATATGTCGCTGAGCCTGAGTAGATTATGTATGGGGTTTTCCTTCCATTGAAGTTCGTGTGTGAAGGTGTAACCACGCTTGAAAACTGACCTAACTGCGTAAGTCCTATCGCTGGACCGTACCAGTCCGCTCCAGCCAGATTGTATGCACTTCTGAGGTAAACTCATTGCACGTTCAAGATCAAAGCAGGATTTTTTTATCAATCCCACACAGCTCAAAGGTTTGAATCAATCAACTCTATCGCACTATTTGCCACGACACTTCTCTGGAAACATCCTTCTACCAGAAATCGGCAAAATTGACCCGTTTTTTACTGAGTCCAATTTTGAAACATTGCAACATTGAATTTGAATGAGACTTATTGAGATGGTTGCGCTCTAGAGAAGATGTTTCCGAAATCGTGATGTCTGTAAAATTCAAGTTTTCTCGGAGAGATGTTCAATTTTACGAACATTCCCCAAACTTGAATGTCCGGAAATGAAAAGCCATGTAAATATTTAGTCGCGAAATTCTCTTCAGGGCTTCCATTCTTGAAAAATACGATCCTTATTTTGTAAAATTTGCGAACATTAAGCTTCGTGAGAAAATGAAGCATGTAAAAGTCCAGATTCCTTATCGAATCTCGAATTTTGCGTCTCTTCGTTCACGGACTTTTCATTCCGTGAAATATGATGGTCGCAAAATTGTATCCAAGGAGTGTAAACTATAATTTTACAACCCATCTTACAATTGAAAAAGGGCAAGTCAAGTCCACAGCCGTTCTCAAAAAGGATGCTTTTTTATTTTATTTTTTCCATCATTGGATAAGTCCCTCGTGAGCTTCCTTGCCTCTTGCTCGAGGCACGAAATGCAAGATTGGTCCATGAAGAGAATAACGTCGTGTAAAGGTGAATACGAAAGGGAAATAGATGAGGAGCAATTTAACCCAATCCGGTTTAGCGAACAGGTCAGAGCACATAGAGAGTGCAAAGCAAACCCGCTCAAATACCTCAGCTCTCTGAACAGTTCCCGCTCCTCCCCTCGTCCAAACCTTTCTAACTCTCTCCTTCATAATCATCCCAAATCCATCTTAAACACTATTTCTATTTTATAAGATCGATAACCAACTTATTTTGACCTCCCACCCACCCAACAGTCAAATTTAAGAACGATAGGAGGAACACCGATGGCAAGAGAGAGTTCTCACTAAATGAAGAACTCTCCAATGAACGTCCCTGGTGAACCTCCTCCACAAACAGGCCTCCCAGTAGAGATAGTTCACCAAAATAAAATCCTTACGCAGAGGCCCAACTCCCGCTAGATACCTTCCCTCACCTAGACATAGACTAGGCAAGGGAAGGATGACCCTTTTATGCAATAAAATACATGATGTTATAGAATAGAATGGACCGCCCAGCTCAAACAACAGCGCACGAGTGACTTACATGATCTCTGCTTTGGAATACATTCGATCCAATCGCACGTGGCCTTGAGCTTTGTACATATGATTGGTATCCGTGAAATTCTATCTCAAACCAAATGGAGAAATGGAAGGTGAAGTATTTCCTACAACTTGAAAAATCAAAATCAAACTATTTTCTAGAATCTTCTTACCCAAAAGAAGCAGGAAAAGGAGGATTATGTACTCAAGCCAAACGAGGCTGCACCCATGAGGAAGGGTGTTTCGCCGCCATAGCGTTTAGAATTGATAGTCTATCGATGGATGTGATGAAAATACATGCTTTGTGCCTCGTCATGGCGAAAAGGCCCGTGCGTTCTTGGTACGGTTAAATCAATCAAACAATAGGGTGAGGCGAGGTAAGCAGATAGCAACAGATATAAATAGAGACTGAGTGAGCAAACACGAATCCCAACAAGCAATCATCACACATTCCTTCAGTCTCTTACATAGAATATTAAAATCCATATCTCTAATTATTTCTCTTACCATCAAGTTTTGAAAAGATGAATATCCAAATCCAATTCATGATGTCTGTGATGCTTTGCTTTGCATCGTCAAGTCTTGCAGCTTCAGCAGACAGTTTCACTTGTGACGCAAGCTTGGAAGATGCCCCTGCCAAAACACTTCCAGCTCCAAGTTGGCCAATTGACGCTGCACCAGGTTACAGTTAGTATCTTTCTTTTTTGATACTTTCTAGTCATTTAGAATTCAAGGCTAAGGATTACTTTGGACTAAAATTGACATTATATTCTTTAAGTCTGTGGTGTGAAGGATCTAGGCAATTCGATTGTGTACCATCATTGTCGAACTTGTAGCTTGACTACTAGTTGAGTTCTTCTCTATAAGCTGAGAAAAATGTTTTACGATTTAGACGTAATCCAAATTATTGAACTGATGATTGATGTTTGAATTTTTTGTCACAGCTGGGCAAAATTGTCAATTGACCAACAACGCAACCGCTCCTATCGCTGCTTCTGAGAAATGTGATACTTATGGGCCAGATAGTATCATTGATATTACTAAAGATACAAAATATAGTTCGTTGAAAAATTCATGTATTCCTTGTTCAAACATGATGTTTTTGAGGAAATATAATCCTCATGACACTCAACACTGATCATCATACTTTTCTTTTTCTTTTTATCAATAGATTGCAAGAACACTCAAGATTACACTTGTCTTGCCATCACCAACCCATCTGGTAAGCCATCCTTTTCACTGATCTTGTATTGCTTTTTACAAGAAAATTATATATGTTAAAATTCTTTCTTGGAATCTTTCCGCTAAATAACAGTCTGTAATGAGTGTGTGGCATACCCATAATAAAATTCACCAGGTCCTAATCTGAGGAGGAATTATGAAGTGATTCGACTCAAATAATATGATGGATTGAAAGTTTTTTGGTTGGTTATAGGGCTTTCTTTGAAAAAAACTTCATTTTGTCGTTCCAAGAAACTTTCCTTCATTGAGCTTCTCAAAATTTTGAAACTTGATTTTTGAAATCTCATCTCAATACTTTTTCTGCACCCACCCTTTTCAATGTTATTATAAGATAAACGCTAAGGTCCTCGAGTGAGGTGAACATGGACGCTTTGGTTCGGCGGCATGGTTGGTGAGAAGATTGACATACATATATAGCTGAGTTATCACTGCCAGCTTTCTGGACTTGATGTTTCCAGGAATCAAGTCTTCCACTCATCTGCACCGGATTTGAAATCTGACATTTCTAAAAGTAAACAAACTAGACTCTGGGCAGACAGCAAGGGCAGGCCGCAGATCAGGATTCAGCGCTAACCTCGAGATGATCTGATTTTATTTGAATGAAATCATCAATGTGTAAGATTCGACTCCTGATAAGAGGGGCTTAGTTAAGCTGAACGACAAGGTCTCTCTAGCTTTGAACAAGAGGAATTGTACTGTTGAACTTGCTCAGGAAGTCTAAAACACTTTGCAAGAGATAGCCATCCAGACTTTGGATTACAATCAATTCTGAGAACAACAAAAAATTGAAAAAGGATACAAAAATAACACAAAGCGCTCTCAAAACACTCCAGGCAACTGAAAGATTTAAGCCGATTGAAGCATCATCACACAGTGATGATTTGTAACAGATCACTCAACAGAGAAACTCATGAGATCTAA
>NW_006768898.1:5343-23051 GCF_000204055.1 Melampsora larici-populina 98AG31
ACAAAGCGCTCTCAGAGCACTCCAGGCAACTGAAAGATTTAAACCGATTGAAGCATCATCACACAGTGATGATTTGGTAACAGATCACTCAACAGAGAAACTCATTGAGATCATAAGCAAAAGGAAAAAAAGAAAACTCTTGAAAACATTTGAGATTCAGTTTGGGTTTATCAACCGGAAGATAGCCTAAGCCAGTTTGATGACCACCTGAATGAATGTTTATATAGATTTTGGTGTCTGATCTTTAGATTAAGTAGACTTATTAGGCTACGTTTGGCTGGGGTTAATTAATTTAATGTGCCTTAAAGTCGAGTGCATTTTGTTGCCACAAAATGCGTTAATTCGATTTTTCTCCTTTTTTTGAATTTTTGTAACTAATGTACCTGATAATGCACTGCCAGCATAGATGCCTCGGGTTGAGAAATCCGAGGCATCATCGGAGGCAAATCCTCGGACAGACCTTGTCCGAGGTTTTCGCCCGAGGTATTTTTTTGCCCTGGAAATAACCTCGGATCAAAACCTCGGGAAGCTTCTGTCCGAGGTTTTGCATCCGAGGATACCTCGGATTACAAAATCCGAGGTAAATATGTTGGCGGTGATGCAATTCATGTTTGGCTGAAGTTGATCAGATTTGATCAACTTCAATCATCATTACCTTTCTTGACCACCATTTCAAACTTAACTCCTTCATCTCAAAAACCATGTCAGACTCCGACTTCTCATCTGACAAAGATCAATGGACCTCCTCGTCCTTGTCATCGTCAGCTTCCTCAGACAGCGATGAAGAACTGATGGAGCTCCTCATCGGTGCTGCTCGTGATCGTATTGAACTAGCAAATCGCCCCAAAATTCCGTGTCGAACGTCGGCACTTACAGGCGCTATGTATGCGCGTGAGGTTTACGAAGGGAGCCCAGTACGCTTCCGAGAATTATGCTGAATGAACAAAGTGGCTTTTAATGGCCTAGTGAGACATCTTCAAGGAGACCTCGAGGATACCAAACATGTCACCGTCATGGAACAAGTGATGATATTTCTTTTTGTGCTTGGAAATGCTGGGTCAAACGCTCTCGCCTCCGAGAGGTTTCAACATTCTGGAGAAACAATCTCACAATATTACAATAAGGTCCTTTTGGCTCTTGAGAATCTAGAATCTCGATTGATCATCCAGCCGAATCCAGGAGCTCCAATTCCACAATCTATCAGTAGCACTCCAGTCCTTTATCCCTGGTTTCAAGGATGTGTCGGAGCTATCGACGGAACCCATATTCAGGCAATTGTTCCAGAGGCCGACCAGGCTCCTTATCGTAATCACAAAGGCACCTTCAGCCAAAACGTGCTGGCAGCTTGCGACTTTGATGGAAGCTTTACCTATGAGTCATTCACGGTAATGCAATTACGTCGTAAGTAAGGATATTGCAGATGAGTGAAAGTGAATAAAGGGTTTGAATCGATCATAACATTTATTTCTCAGACAAACACGCATAGGACAAACACGCACACACACACAGTAAATAAATGAGAGATAGAGAGAGGAAAACACTACTAGACTGAAATGAGCTTACCTATGAGTCATTCACGGTAATGCAATTACGTCGTAAGTAAGGATATTGCAGATGAGTGAAAGTGAATAAAGGGTTTGAATCGATGAGGATCAAACCCTTTGACTCATAGGCAGCTTATGAAGAGAAAGAAAAACATGTACGCAGCGAAGAGTTAAACTCTAGACAAGAAAAGAGCAGGCATGACAACAAATCAAATAGTAGAAAACATAACAAATAAGATCACAGGTCGCAACAGATCATCAGAATCAGAAAACAGAAAAAGGATCACACACTACGTAAAGATCAATCATGCAACACTATTCGCCGTCGTAACAAACACCAACATTCCCCCCTAACTCGAGCAGTCACAAACTGAGGCTTGACCACAACAGCGCTCAAAAGCCTCAATAGCCAAAGGTTTAGTCAAAAAATCCGCAGGCATTGCGGTGGTTGGAACATGAGCAGTGACAATGTTGTTCAGCTTGACATGATCTCGAATGAAATGGTAGCGAACGTTGATATGCTTAGAGCGCTCGTTTACCACAGGTTCCTTTGACAAAAGCACAGTTCCACGATTATCATTAAACAGCTGAACAGCCTCTCCCACAGATGAAACACTAACAGCCGAAACCGGAAGATTGAGGTCTTTGAAGAGTAATTTGAACCAAATGGCTTGTCGAGCGCAGTCTGAAAGTGACATGTATTCGGCTTCGGTCGTCGATAAAGCAGTTGACTTCTGTTGGCGACTTTGCCAAGAGATGATGGCGTCACCGAAGGTAAACAAATACCCGGTCACAGAACGGCGATCATTGAGGTCGTTGGCGTAATCTGCGTCAGCGAATCCTTTCAACTCGACAGGCATGGCGCCAGTGAAAAGAATACCACGCGAAAGAGATCCAGCGATGTATCGAACCAGATGCTTCGCGGCGTTCCAATGATCGAAAGTGTAACAGGAATTGTATCGGGCCAATTGACTCACGGCATAAGCAATGTCGGGACGAGTGCTCACAGAAGCCCAATTGAGAGATCCAATGAGGGACTGGTAAGGTAAGTGAGCGGCAGCTTGTATGTCATCAGGAGAACCGGCAGATAACTTCATGCCAACCGGAAAAGGGATCTTGGCAGAGTTCAAATCGTCCATTCCAAACTTTTCAAGCATGTCTTGAAGGTAATGAGACTGATCCAAAAAGATACCTCCATCGTTTAGATAGGTAAGTCGCATACCCAGATGCAACGTAGGCCGAGGCTTCCATTTGACTTCATAGGTTTTTAATAGATGTTGCCGGAAATCTTCAATCAGTTCGTCGGAGGTAGAGATAAGAAAACCATCATCTACATGAATATGAAGATAAAGAAAGTGACTTCCGTGTTGATAAATGAAAAGGCAGTTATCAGCCTCGGAAGTAACGAAACCAAAAGCCTTTAATACACTTCGTAGATGATCACTAAAATCACAAGCTCCTTGACGGGTTCCATACAACGACTTCACCAATTCCCACACCATCCCTTCACAACCTGGCTCAATAAAACCTTTAACTTGTTGAATATAAACATGTTCTTTAATCAAACCGTGCAAAAACGCAGTGATGATGTCGAATTGAACTACCGAACACTTCAGATACGCAGCAATAGCCACCAAGAGTCGAAAGGTATCAGATTTACCTACAGCTGAATAAGTAGCATTGAAATCGATGCCTTCTACTTGATGATTCCCGAAACACACCCAACGTGCCTTGTACTTTGTAACTTCCCCTTTTTCGTTTCTTTTCTTCTTTAACACCCACATCCCACCAATCACACGAGCTCCTACAGGTCTAGCAACCAATCTTCCAACATGATGAGCTTTGAGAGAATCGAATTCAGCTTGCATCGCTTTGAGCCACTCGTCAGCGTCCGAAGCAGCCATCGCCTGTTTATAAGTGGGTTCATCACTTGAGTCTATTCCTGCATGAAAAGCTTGCAGATCGCCTAATCGATTAGGCTTACCTGTAACACGTTTGGATTGTCGTGCAGGTACAGCTTTCTTCCCTCCAGGAGCATGTACGATCCCTGAGCCGGACGAGATAATTGAGGCATCAGGAGGAATAGGTGACTTGGGTGATTTGGCAGGAGAAGCAGCAGGCGATAAGATCAAAGGACGAAGATGACTAGTAGTATTAGATAGTTGACGAGTAGAATAAGGTAAAGGAACAGAAGGAGATCGAGTGGAAGTAGGAATTGAAGTAATAGGTGAAATAGGTAAAACTGTAGGAGCATGAGATGAAGACGAAGTGACAGAAGGAGGAGAATCTATATCATAGCCAGGGTCTTCAAGTACCAGAAATTTTGGTTCATCCGTAAAAGAAGGCGAATGACTAAAAGGTAGATGTTCTTCATTAAATAATACCACCCGAGTAATAACGACCTTCTTGTCTTCTAGATCCTATATTCGATACGCCTTAGCCCCCAATTCGTAACCAATTAAAACACCTTCTCGGCCTTTTAGATCAAGCTTTCCTGGATTCTTGCTGGATAGAAAAATTGCTGAACATCCAAGCGTTCTTAAGAACGATGGATCAGGATCATGCGATCCAGCACCCGGTAAATTTTGATTCCATTTACTCAAAGGAGATTTAAATTTGAGAAATGTGTGAGGTGAATGGTTTAAAGTGAAACATACAGCAAGAGCAATTTCGGCCCAAAATTTTATTGGTATCGATCCATGAGCCAAGACGCATCTTACCCGCTCAATTAAGGATCTATTATACCTCTCTGCTATAGAATTTTGTTGAGGCGTGTCGGCTGGTCCCTGTTCAAGACTGATCCCATGCTTATCCAAATATGATAAGAAAGCATTGGAACGATATTCACCGCCCCTATCACAATGAAGATATTTAATACAAGCATCACATAACAATTCAACACGCGCTTTGTACTTAAGAAAACACTCGAAAACATCTGATTTGTTTTTAATAGGAAAAATAGTTGCATGGCGAGAAAAATCGTCGATAAATGTAACTAAGTAACGTGCACCGCCCATAGAAGAAGGAAAAGGACCCATCACATCTGAATGTATACAATTTAATGGTGAAGTAGAAGCAGGAAAATGAGATAAGAATGGAGGCTGAGAAATTTTCCCCTTCTGACATGTAATACAAGATGAAGGAGCCGTAGAATTACTAGCTAATGAAACCTTGAGACTACCATTTGAAACCAAATGCTTGATTGACGAGTAATTTAAATGGCCTAAACGGTAATGCCAACGTTCAGCTGACGCAGAATATGCGAAATCTGAAATGGATGAGCGAACCTTTGTTTGCCATAATGTATTGTCAAGAGTCTTTTCACACACAAAATATGTTTCCCGGCATACCAGTAACGGTAATACTCTCAGCAGAACCAGAAAAAGATGCTCCAGCGGCGCAAAGTTGACTAAGCGATAATAAATTGACCTTCATGGTTGGTACATAAAGCACATTAGGGACTAAAATGTCGGTAGGAGTGTGATCTAGGTGAGAGAATCCTGATAGCACGATAGATCCAATGTGCGTAGCAATTTGACGTCCCTCTGAAATCCCCGTGATGTTGATGGCCGAGATAGGACGCATATGTAAAAAATAAGCTTGATTTGAAACCATACTACGAGTAGCTGCCGTATCAGCAAGAATGTACCCATAGGTAGATGAGATACCATTACCCGCCACATAGCCCTGAGCAGAGAAACCCTCATCAGGAAAATCTCCCACAAAGGCCTCAGCACTAAACTCTTGAGTGGATACCGCATAAGCAGGCGCGGAAGGTACAGCTGTTGCAGGAGGAGCGTTCTTCTTAGCTAAATGAGCCGCCTCAATGGACATATAGCGTCTAGCCATTTCAGCTTCAGATAAGGAGGATTTCGGGTTTGCAGCCACAGTAGTCGGCGAATTTCTGTTTCGAGGTCGACCTTGCTGATAACAATTTCGATTTGTATGAGACAAACCCCGATGATTGTCGAGATTGCAAAGATCATTCGGACCTGGACCTATCTTGCGTCCTAAATGATTTCCAGCGGAAGTAGGTCGGACATGAGAAGTACGCGCGTTGAAAGCTGAAGCTGATGACCGTTGATCAGAAGACGATTGTTTGGCTACTTCAAGGACCAAACGATCCATGACTTTCGAAACGGTGAGAGTGGCAATATCGGCATAAAAAGGAGCAGTAAGATATTCATAATCTTTACCCAATCCATTGAGAAGAAAAATAGCCAATAATTTGGGAGAGAGAGCAATGTCCTTATCCTCATTTGCATATTGAGCTAATTGATTTTGAAGATTTCGAACACGGGTGATAAATTCCGATAAAGACTGGCCAGGCTCCAGTCGAACTGTTGCAATATCGCAGATTGTTGCAGCAGCTAAAACACCTCCACTAGAGCCATGAGCTTTAGCGAGTTTGGCGTAGGCGTCCTTAGGAGTGTCGGTCAATTCAATGAGGGCCTCGTTAGTCGCATCAATGGAACTAAGCATAAGCTCCATGACTCAACCTTGATTACGCTTGGAAGTAGCTAACTCGGCAGCATCGGTCGGAGGTGTGTCGGAAACCAAGAATGCGAGTAAACCGCGAGTTTGAAGGGCAAAATGGAACCGCTTGTTCCAGTTGGTGAACATCCCAGCAGTTAGTTGAGGGATTTTAATCGCATCGTTGACTAGAGTCGTAGACATATCAATAGATGACGAAAGAGGTGAGACAGATGTCAGATCTGCAGTCTGACGTCGCACAGTAGCAGTTGAGGAGGCGTCTGATCTGGAAGATGAAGATGATTTGGGAGAACCAGTAGTATTCGAAGGAGAAGACATTGCGACCAAGTTTAAAATAAAAAGGAGAATCACGAGATAGCTCGAGCGAAGATGACGTAGTTGAATTGACCGTGGATTTACTCGAGAGAAACGGCTCATAACCTATGAGTCATTCACGGTAATGCAATTACGTCGTAAGTAAGGATATTGCAGATGAGTGAAAGTGAATAAAGGGTTTGAATCGATCATAACATTTATTTCTCAGACAAACACGCATAGGACAAACACGCACACACACAGTAAATAAATGAGAGATAGAGAGAGGAAAACACTACTAGACTGAAATGAGCTTACCTATGAGTCATTCACGGTAATGCAATTACGTCGTAAGTAAGGATATTGCAGATGAGTGAAAGTGAATAAAGGGTTTGAATCGATGAGGATCAAACCCTTTGACTCATAGGCAGCTTATGAAGAGAAAGAAAAACATGTACGCAGCGAAGAGTTAAACTCTAGACAAGAAAAGAGCAGGCATGACAACAAATCAAATAGTAGAAAACATAACAAATAAGATCACAGGTCGCAACAGATCATCAGAATCAGAAAACAGAAAAAGGATCACACACTACGTAAAGATCAATCATGCAACACTATTCGCCGTCGTAACAAACACCAACATTACCTTCATCCTTGCAGGATTTGAAGGCAGAGCACATGATAGCCGGGTTCTTCAGGTAGCCCGTCAAGACGGACGCTTCCTAGTTCCACCAGGTACGTCAATTTTCTTGAAGAACTCTTTGTCAGAAACTTTCTAACAAAAATTTACATATATAGGTAGATACTACCTTGCCGATGCTGGATTTTCCAACCAAGAAGGCTTCTTGGCTCCTTACCGAGGTGTCCGCTATCACCTCAAGCAGTGGAGCTTGGGTAATCGGCGCCCTTGAGACTACAAAGAACTCTTTAATTTACGACATTCGGGTATGCGTAACGTGATTGAGCGTGTTTTCGGAGTCTTGAAGATTCAATTCAACACCCTGGTACACATGTGAAGGTTTCCTGTCCCAAGACAAGGAGCACTGGTTGTGGCTTTAGCAGTACTTCACAACATCATCATGGAAGTATACCCTAAGCCCGTGACGGTATACCTTAGTCCAATAAGAGAGGGTGGAACTGGTTGCCGGTCCGAGAGGGGCCCGAGACATTGGCCCCGAAACGCACGGTGGGGAAATGGTTAGAAGACCAGAGTGGTACTACACGAATGGAGTAAAATTATTTACACCATTCTTACCACTCAGATCCCCACCACCTCTAGACCGCAACCAGCTCTAGGAGTTCGTTACAAAACTCCTATTTTGTTTATCTCTTTTTCTTTTTTCACCCACCCACCTCCCGGATGAGAAGCCCCCAAGAAGGAATGTTGTGATCGCCCCAAGAGGGTTACTCGAATATGAGGTACATATCCTCAACCCAATATCCGAGTAGCCCTACTGGGGCCACCCCCACACCCCCAAAGTAGTTCTATAACAAACTTGTACTTATAGTTTAAAAGCTAACTAGGAGGTCACAATAATCCAAAGGAGGTTTACATCCTTAGTTGACTATGTACAAAAGCAGACCTCTCGTAGTAACTATTGGGAAAAGCCCTAAGTGCCAAAAACCTACACCACACCCTCGTAGTAGTGGACGGCAAAGCGGTGAAGACTTTTTTTTGAAGAGTTTGATCGACAAGAAAGAGAACGTCAACTTACCTGGGACGAGGCTCAAGTGGTGGCTTACCGTGCACCAACAGCTGCTGAGAGGGCCAATGCCAGTGAAGATCGTGATACTTTAGCTATGGCCATGTGGCTTGATTACCTATTGCATCCTCATCGTGTTTAGGGAAACTTGTATAGTTTATTCACTAAAACTCATAGTTTGTATTTGCAAAGAGAGACAAAATGTATCATATATACTAATGTTTGTATCACAAGAACTTTTGTAACACAGTATTTTAATAAAGATAACTTTTGATCACAACAACTTTTGACTATTGAAAGCGATAACTTTTGAAAACGATAACTTTCCAAGGTTGAAGAGTTGAGGATTGATTTCCCTTGATGAATACCTGTCTTCTGAAAGATTGATCAATTTGAAGCAAGAATGTGTCATCAGTAAGACAAGCTTTCAAAAAGGGATACATCAAAAGCGTTGAGACAATACCTTCATAAGCTTACAGTTCATTCCTTCTTCTTCTTGAGTTCATCAAGCTTTTCTTTCAACCACTTAAAACAGAGATCGTCTTCTAATTCCATAAAGAATTCAGCATCTTCCTCATTTCTTAAGATTTTAGCTGCAGCCATACAATCGGAGTCTTCTGGAAAATTCTGTTTACTAGCTTCTTTGAAGCGCGCCATAGCTGAAGGTTGATATCGTTGAGGAGGTGGAGGGTGAAGGGCCTCCCTTTTGATCCGTGCTGCTTCAACAAGCGCTTCAGCTCGAGCATCAGCTCGAGCATCAGCTCGAGCATCTTTTCTATTCTCTTTTTCAATTAGAGCTTGAGACTTGAGTGCTGAATTCTCTGTAATTTGCTTGAGTGAAGTCGCTAGATTTACCGGTGGCTTATAAGAGCCACTCGGCTTAGATGATGATGCAGATGTGGGTTTGAGGTTGGGAACATGATTAGATGAAGTGAATGGTTTCTTTGAAGTCGAAGCTGCAGAGCGATCAGCCTTTGAGGTCTCTACTGGATTGGATGTATTAGGGTGAATTGCTGGTTTAGAGGTGATGGACGAGTTGGAAGGTCTTGGTAGGAGTGGAGGTGGGAGTGGGCAATCGACATCCTTGACTCCAGGGGGGTCATCTGTGATGGAGTAGTGAAGAATGGAAGTAGTGAGCTTTTGAAGTCAAGTATGAAGAGAAACACACTTACCTGCTAAGTCGATGACTGTTCCTTCCTCACCTCTTTCAACAGGCTCATCTTCACTGTTGTCGAGTGCCTCCTCAGAGGCTGTTAGTGAATACTTGCGTTTCAATTTCTGCGTACTAGTTCCTGTTCGATTAGCACCAGCAATCGGAGTAGAACCTAAAAGATAGTTCATTGGTTCAAAGTACTGAAATCCATGATCCTTGAAGATCTGGGATCCTGGGTGTCCCTTTAACAGATTGTGAGATTAATCCATGGTGGTTGCTGAGAGAGATTGAGTTGAGATGACCTACACGGATCCAACCATTCCAGAACTCTGCATCTCCCTCAACATTCTGTTTTGCGTCATTCCAGCCCAAACCCAATCCTTCTTTGAGATCACACATGAGACCATATTGACGCTTGAGCTGTGAAAGAGCAAGACAAACTAATCAGTCAATGTAGATGGTTTCAGAAGTGATAGAGAAAGACTTGAAATAGCTTACAGTAGCAAAATGGTTTTTGAGTTGAGCAATACTGAGATCAAGTTCATATGTATCATTTAAATCTGTACGAGCTTTGCCCCAAACCGATGGCGGAAAATTGTTATCAGATTGATCATTGTCTTGATTACCATCTAGAAGTGAGTCAAGTAGTGTGCGTGTTTGGATTTCAGTCCATTTGGCTTGAGGCTTGGGAGCTTGGGAGCTCGACTTGGGTGGTCGACCCATTGATTGAATGATTTATGTCCAGTTTGAGTTTTGAATCTGGAAGGTGAAATGTAGGAGTCAATTTGTGAATGCAAATTTGTTCAGTATTTTGGGGGTCAAGGATATCAATTGGGAGGAAACCAGTTTGAGGGAAATAGAAATGAAATTGGACACGGTGGGATGGGCTTGAATCTTATCAATCCCCATCCCAAAACCATAAGGTTAACCGTGAGGAGCTGGGGAGGTGGCAGCCTGAATCTTATCAGTGCGCTCCGATTTCCCAGCTTGAGGGATAGACTGCTGGATCAAAGAAATGGAAGGAGTTGAGATGAAAAGATCTCCTTTAATTACCCTTGAGTGAAATCGAAATGTGAAGTGTAGAAAGGAAATCGAGTGTTGAAAGGGTTGAATTGAAGGTGAAAGGTTTGGATGGGTTGAATTGAAGGGAAGTGGTGAAAGGGTTGAATCGATGAGAAGAGTGGTGAGATTTGAAAAAAAAGACAGGTACAAATTTAGCAAAGGGAGGACC
This sequence comes from Melampsora larici-populina 98AG31, assembly GCF_000204055.1. Taxonomy (NCBI): domain Eukaryota; kingdom Fungi; phylum Basidiomycota; class Pucciniomycetes; order Pucciniales; family Melampsoraceae; genus Melampsora; species Melampsora laricis-populina. Next base: position 15,763 of record NW_006768898.1, read on the forward strand.
GATGGACGGGTCAAGAGGTAAATTTGGTTGGGGGATCAAGAGGTAAATTTGGTTGGGAAATCAAGGCAATTTAATGGATTAATGCACCTTTTGAGCAAAATAATCGACTGTTGAGTCGATTATTTTTGAGTGCATTATTGGTGCATTTTGGGCAGTTTAAGTTGATTAAAATTTTGCATTGAATCCCAGCCAAAGTACTTTTTTTTAATGCGCATTAAATTCGAAATTTAATGTAATTTTGGATTTAAGGTACATTAAAATGCACCAGCCAAACGTAGCCTTATTCTTTTTGTGTAAAGATGATTTCTTTTTGGATGAAGTGTATTTCTTCTTGGATGAAGTGGAAGACTTATGATCCGTCATATTAGAATCTCCACTGGATGGGGACAGTTCAGAACTTGTTGCATTGGTAGCTTTGGTCATTGGTAATGATGATTTTGTCTCACTGCTAGAGTTTTTTGAATCTACAGTTGATGAAGTCGTTGAATTGCTCAAACTTCCAATAACCAAGTCAAGAATTCAGAGCTTGAGATTGCTATCTTTTGGATTGGATTTGAAAGACTTACCCTGGTGGAACTTCTCCCTGGCTGGTACCGGCGTCCCTAGCTTCACACATAGTCTTGGCAGGAGTTCCACTATAACTCTTGATGTCTACTGTATCACCATCTGCATGATTATAACCAGCTAAGACTTTGACACCTTTGATGTTGACATCATTAAAGATGACCACTCTCTTGGTAGTTGACTTAACTTGATTTATTGTCAAGTGGGAGTAGTGGGAGTATCATCTTGTTGCTGTTCATCCATCACTGGTGTCATCCATTGTCCCAAAGGTGGATGGGTACCTGCAAGGCAAAAAACACTTCCTCATTGGTGCTTTGGATGGATGGATGTGATCCAATGGTTGCAACACTTTCCTCGTAACTTTTGAGACTGGACTCTTTGGCTTGAAATTTGCAAAGATGCTTTTGCAGACTGCAAAGACTCTGTGAGAAATGACTTGCAAAATTACAGATTGACAAGGCATTATTGCTTTTTGCAGTCAAGTTTTTTGAAAGTGTGGTGATCACTTTAAGGGATCAATCAAAAACATTTATTATTAGCAGTTTACCAGTTTACCAGAAAATTTTAGCAGGGAAGAAAATTTGAAATGTAGGTTTTTGGATCAATTGAAGCTCTTATGGGCTTATGTATTGGTCATTGGGTTAACATTACATCATTTTATTTCACATTACCTATTAATATCATTAAAGTTCATTCGCAAACTTATTACAAAAAGAAAGAAAGAAAAACATAAGAAAAATCCGAAAATATAGGTACAAAGGTTGGAAAATGGTTTTTAGGGTATTAATAATAGAGTTATGGGTTTTATGAGGTTAGAATATGAAAGAACAACATTATATTATACTGTAACAATTTTAATCTTGAAGGTTGATAAGAAGAAACAGAAGTTATTAGGGAAAAGGTATTTTTTTGAAGTTGCTAAACAAGGGGTATCAATACCGGAACCGCTCCGCAACAGATAGTGGTTGCGGAGCGGTTGCGGAGCGTTTTTTGCTGCGCTACCCGCACGCCATTTTTTGGCGGAGCCTGCAGACCGCTCGTCGGGGCTCAAAATTTCCAGAGCGGAGCCAACGCTCCGCTCTGGCTCGGGGCCACCTGTTCACCGCTATATCGCGGAGCAACAGCCCTGTACCCAGGGGGGAGGAAGGGTCACTGTACAACCTGATACAGCTTACTTCCCCCCACCACATCCAACCAATCGATCCACCCTCCATTCAATCGTATCTAGACGCCAACACTCCTTTCGAAAGGCGCTAAGCCTATTATCGAAACGATGGACCATCCCTGGCAACATCGTCGACTTCGGCTGACCTGTGGTTTACCTCATCGTTCAATACATCGAGTTCTAATTTCGTTATGGTCAGTCTCTTTCCGATTCAGAACCAGACTGACTCACATGACATTGACCCTACCTTTTCTCTCTTTATATATCCTTATTTCTTTCCTCCTATTTGATTCATCTACTCCGTTCGATGGCACCCACCAAAAGCTCTTCCCAGAGTTTGAGTAGTACACTCCAGGTTCCTGGTAAAACCACTGCCCGACAACTCCGTCCCCCCAGTCCTTCTCGTCCCAAACCGGGGTTTATCGTACCACCCAAAGACTCACGTACGGCTCTTTCAGCTCATGAGGATGAGGACGACTCAGTCACCACAGGACCTCTTGCTAAACGACCAGCTTCGCCTCGGCCTCCTGATCCAACATCTTCAACCAAGAACAAGAACAAGACGGCTCAACTTCAACCAAGAGCAAAGCCCAACACGCAAGGAAAAGTGAGTTAATTTCACTTCTACCATATGAATAATCAATTCAATAGAATATCTACTTATAAAATAATCCAATTTTCGTTTCCTTGTCTAGAATCGATCTTCCATAAGCAAGCGTGCCAGATCTCCGTCTGACAGCGCTTTGAGTGGCACCCCCCAATCGTCCAAGAGAACCAAGTCGAACCAAGCAGATGTAGGTCTCATGTTCCCTCTCATGTCATTCTATATGCTGATTAGACGGTGCTTGTATTGATTTAGGCGTTCGAGGTTCCAGAACAAGTGGACCTTGATCAAGATTCTGATATCGAATTCGTTGGGGAGAATGTTGAACCTGGATACAACAAAGTGCGATCGTCACGTGTACAAGATCTTCTTACGTACTTTCACGACCCTGTAGTACGTAGTCGATTCTTTTCCTTCTTTCTTTGGTAATATCTCTGTTCATCTCTATGGCGGCTGACCGTCCTCTTTGTGATTGACCTAATCATTTGGTAGGATCGACTGTACAAATGCAGATGGTGTCCCAAGTCTTACACTGGAGGTGACCGATCCTACTGGGGCCTACGGACCCATCGCGACGGTGGCGAAGGTCGACCACAATGTGTCAATCGACACAAAGCAATTGCGGCGGGGATGAAACTGCCACCTTCATACAACGATAAAATCGAAGCTGAGAAGAAGACATTGAAGTCTTCAAAACTCGACTTGTATCTTTCTGGACCTACCTTTTCACCCGATCTATTAAACATGATTTTGGTCATGTGGGTTGTCCGGCACGCCCTACCTTGGGCTCGGTTTGAAGACCAACTGCTATGTGCAGCGTTTAATTGTATCAACCGAGGTGCTGAGATCCGGTCCAAAACTTGGGCCGCTCAGCAATCAGTTCACTTGTTTGCAGGATTACACAACAAGGTAATCAACACACTCAAGGTACGTGTCATCTCTCATCTCAAGTTATACCCTTTCTGGTTTGTCAATAACATTCACTTCTTCTTGAATGGTACTCTCATAGGAAAATGAAGGCAAATTTTGCTTGATCCACGACGTCTGGACGACGAAGGGTAACCGTTACGCATTTGTAGGAGCTTCAGCAAATTACATCAATAGTAATTGGGAGTATCAATCAACACACCTTACGCTCAAGATGGTTGCATGGAGACACTTTGGTGCTCTCCTTGCTCGACCCATTGGACGATTCTTGATACGTCATGGTCTTCACAAGAAGATAGGTTATCTCTTAACATTTCTTTTCGTTTCTTTTTTTTCGATTTGCTAATCTTTTGCTTTGTGATGTGATTACGTGCTAGCTCAGACCACTGACAGCGGTGGCAAAAACACTACGATGGCCACTGAGATGTCCACGATGTTTTCGGAGGCTGAAGACTCGGTTTTCTGGGATGCCTCAGGGCATCACGTGCGATGTTATGCGCATAAACTCAATTTGGTGGTGGGTCATGGCTTGAAGGCACTTGGACAGAAGGTAGGTCCATCAAAACCAACCACTCCAGATGGAGTAGCCCTCCCGATTCCAGCACTCGAGGTCAACAACGGCGATGGCGAAATCGAAATTGACGATCCAGTTTCCGAAGAAGATGAGGAAGGCCTACCGGAGAAGCCTGATGGTGACGAAGATGATGCGAATGTGGACCATGATGGAGAAGTGGATGGTGATATGGCTCAAGATGATGTTGTTGCCTTAGCCCTTGCCAAGGTAAGTATGTACAATCACTCGCTTTCACTCCAGACAGCTGATTATTATGAATGTCTTTGTCCAGGTTGATACGATCTCAGGCCAAATTGCCAGTAGCGCGGCTCGACGCAGTGATTTCAAAGCGCGAGCAGAACGTATGGGATACCACGGCCGTATGCTCAAGCGCCCATGTAAGACACGGTGGAACAGCCATTACGAAAGTCGTCAGATTGCTTTCGAGGCTCAAGAGGTAAGTTCTTTTCATTTTTGTCAATCACTTATCCTTTTTTAATTCATCCTGCTTATACAACCTTATACAACCTGTGCTTATTTTAAACAGGTCATCAACTCGATGATTGCGGCTGATCGAAAAGCATGCTTTTTCAAGGGTGTCACAATATCACCGGAAGAATGGCACGCGGTTGAAATCGTGAACAAAGTATTGAAGGTGAGCTCCCCACCTTATTCCTTCTTGTTGGGTGAAATACTGACAATCTTTCATTCAAGACATTTGTTGAGGCCACGGCCCGTGTGGAGGGCAATGGCCCTACGGGCTGTATCTTACTCCAGGAATATAAACGAGTGATTAGCGAACTTCAACCCCATCAAACCGAAGCATCATCATTTCCTACCCTCACCAAGTCAATCGAAATCATGGTCGACTGGCTTACCAAGTATCAGCAGGAGGCGGCGGGCACCGAAGCCATAGTATTGGCAACGGTGCTCAACCCCCGCTTCTGAGGCAAGTTCTTCTCAATCAATTACCCCGATCAGGAGGATTCATCCCTTTCAGCGATAGAGACCGCTTTCGAGAATCGATTGCAGGAAGCCGAGGTCTGCGACCCCAGTACTTCACCTGAAGTGACTGAAGTTAACAATGGAACTGCCGAGCCCGATGAATACGATATCTTTGGAGTTGGAAACGGGAATCCAGAGACTTCGGCTAAGTCGGAGCTCAATGAATATCTCCTAGGTTGATTCCCTATCAATAAGGATCAGACTCCACTTGCGTGGTGGAGGGTTTGTCTGATTGTTTTTTCTTTTCATTGGTGACTCCGGGCTAACCTTTCAAATGTTTTCTAATCCTTTTTTACAGGAACACGCTCACCACTTCCCCACACTTGCCAAACTAGCTCGCGATTACCTGGCCATCTCAGCTACGTCATGCGCTTGCGAGCGAACATTTTCAGCGGCCGCCGATGTGTGTACACCTTCTAGAGGGAGTATGCTTCCAAAAACAATGGAGCGGCTTGTGGGGTCTCAAGCTTGGATGAAAGAAGGGATCTTGCCTGATGGGATTTTTGAGGAGGCTGCCAAGGCCCTTGAATGCTACATAGCGGGTCTGACCAAAAAGAAAAAAAAATAGGTATATCATTTCACAAATTCAAACTACTTTACAAATCTAAAGTATTAGCTATTCCAGCTCATCTCCTCTTTATACAAATCAAGAGTCTTAAATGTCATCTCTTCTTTATACAAATCAAGAAACATGAATGTCATATCTCCTTTATACAATTCAAGAAACATGAAATTATTTTTTCTTTCTTCTCTCGGGTTGTGCGCTATATAGTGTTATTGCGCGCTATATAGCGCGCAATAACGCTATATAGCGGTATTGAGCATAGCGCGCCATATAGCGTGTGCGGAGCGGTTTTCGCGCTCCGCTACGTCTTGAGCCCCTGCAAAAAAAAAATAGCGATCCCAGTGCGGAGCGTTTCAGAGCGGTATCTGCGCTGCGCACTCGAAGGGGGTCAAAATCCCGAGTGGTGCGGAGCGGTTCCTGTGTTGGGGGTATACATGTGGTTTGCATATGTAATGGTGGTAATAGTGGAATTTAGGGTTGCCAAGAGGATTTTCCGGGAGTTTTAAGGTTATAGAGGATGATGACACATTACATGAGCAAGAAAAAGAGAGTAGCAGCTGTGAAAAGTGAAGAAAATGGGTGATTTTGTCAAAAATGAAGGATTTCAGCTAAATACATATGTCAAATGACGTTAGATTAGGTTGGTAGATAGCTCATTCAACGCAGAAGAGTGGATTACATAATGTACAAACTTTAAATCACTAGTAGTGAAGGTGTATGAAAAGAGTTACAAGGCAAATAAGAAATTGGTGTGAATCTCGAGTTTACAGTCACAAGTCAACATGTAACACTAAAAACCTTAACTTCACAACTCAATATCTTACTCATCACTCATCAGAAGTAGGTCATATGGGGGTGATAAATGCTCAGTATCACGAGGGCTACAAGATGCACTTTAGTAATCAAAAATTGGACCTCATCTGAAAAAATTTGTAATCTCAAAATTTGGTTTTCAGCTAGTTTACAAAGAAAAAAATCACCTGGATTCATCATAAGAAGTGCTTTACATCATATTATTGTGTCATTGATCACTTTTAGCTGTGAAAATTGCATCATTTATTAGTAACAAGATCATTACATTACGTCATTATAGGGTTCTTAGGGATTTCTGGGCGGATTTGATTGGTTTTAAGGCTGTTGACCATTGTAAAAGTTGGAGTACATTGTTATATGTACTTGGAGATGATTTCGGTACTGTTGTTCCCCTTTTTCCTTTATCGTTTACACAGTTATTATCTTGTTTATCATCATAAACTTATTTTAATAGTACCTGGTCACTTACATACATCCTTTATTATAGCTATGAACAGAAATTTACTTTAGTGTTGCAGTCAAAAAAAGACTTATTGGGAATAATATCATTAAGATATTGCTTATTTTCTTTAGTTATCATTTAGGAATAACACTATAGCAGTGTTGATGGTAATAAAACACCTGTGTGTACTGTACAGCTCCTAGTCTATAGGATGATACAGCACGCAGAATCATCGCATGTGATTCGAAGCGCACACTATAGGTGTTCGTAGTTGCTCAGCTGCTCCTAGGGTCACCTACAAGACACACCAAAATTCTCCAAGTCCCCATTTCCCCAAGGGGACCCCCTTGAGAGAAGCACGTACATAGAAGTAGTTCTCACCACCGCATTACAAAACCTCACCACTACTGTCGAAAACTTACCACCTCACCTGGAAACTCACCACCACTCCCACAAACTCTCCACTCGACCACCAAACTCACCACCTCACCTGAAAACTCACCACTCGACCACCAAACTTACCACCACACCCACTATCTCACCACGATAGCAAACAATATTACCATCGGATTACGAAGCTCACCACACCATTGAAAAAATCAACACTCGACCCGACTTCTTACTACTGCACCACATCATCTTACGACTCAA
>NW_006768898.1:23383-27878 GCF_000204055.1 Melampsora larici-populina 98AG31
CCCTATACTTTGTCAATTGGCCTCAAAAACTCGATTTTAAGTGCATTAGAAAGCTGAACTCTTCCTCTCGAACTTTCATAAGATCAAGAACTATGTAGCTAGTATGACAATCATTCTATGGATCTGTATGTACAAATGTATAAAAAAGATGATATCTTTTTTAGAAGCCCAGCATGCTGTGTGGTCCCATTATGAACTATTTGGAGGACAATTCCAGCTTACCAATGCACTCAAAATCGAGCGTTTTGGACCGGAATTGAAAAAGTTATGAGTATTTTCAGAAATCAAAAGTTTCTCTAAACACTAATGAGCCAAATTTCAGTGCTTGTTACAGGTTGTAATTGGATGATTGTGAAGGTTGATTGTTAGTACACTTATCAATAGGGATTGTAAAGATACGGAAAAACATGCGGAGTGAAGTTCTCAACGCAGGGAACAAGATGCATATTTTTATTCATTTTTTGCTCTCCTCCTGGCCTCTCAATATTTTTGTGTATCAATAATTTAATTTTCTGCCCAGAAAATATTATCTTTCTTGTAGTGTCACTCTCAACACAACTACACACCACAACTACACCGATATACTATTCCTTTCGATAACACTCCAAGACGTTTCCCACCTCCTCGATTCATAAAGAACACATATCACTATGATGCGCTCTGGACTCCGACGAAACCGGTCGGCCTCTTCACCCCCTTCCAGCTCTGGCAGCGAATTGCCAGAGATCACGACTACCGCGCGCCAACAAAGAATCACTCGAAACCAAGGAGGCCAAAGCAGAAAACGCAAGCGAGCAAGACCAAATGACGACGAAGAAAATGAGGATGACCTTGACCTCGGAGACGACCACGATGATGAAGACGAAAATGATTTGTCTGAGCGACCCAATCTCAGCAACTTTTGCAAACTGGGCTGTGAATGGGGAATGCCTCGCGCTGAGGAAAGGCTCTCTTCTCTCAACCTCCCCAAAACCAACCGGCTTTCAGCGAGCGGCCTTTTTGAGGCACAGTCATTGCAATCGGAGTATGAGTTGGATAAGACTATGCTTTGCATTGTCTTGAAATGTAGCCGCCGAGTTTTGGATGAAGCTCTGTGAGTTTAATCCTCCCTCCCCTCATCATAACCTGAAACCATTGAACTAACCTCATTGTATTATACCTGTCAATTATTAGATTGGAGAGCCCATTAGCACGCGAGCCAAATATGTACACAAATTATCAAACGTACAGTCTGGTTGCCACCACTACTATAAGTAAGATATTCTGTTAATATTTTGTCATGCAAAGAGTATGAATTCACTAATTGAAAACAATCATATCTGTCAGTGCCACCGAAAGGTGTCTCCATAGGCTTCAAGGAGCGCAATGCCATAGTCGGCTCCACATGGTCCAACTACGAAAAAGAAGAACAGGAAGTTTTCACTCCTCAATTATTCGAGCGGTCATGCCTAGCAACTAGCGAGGCCTACACCCTCACTCAACAGCCTCTGGGATCACTCCTCTCTCACTTAAAGATACCACTACTAAACCCCCCCCATCGACCTTAGACCCCTCAGCCAAGAAGACCTGGACAAATATGTTCCGGTATTCAAGCGTCTAGTCAATATTACGAAAGTCTCACACGACTTATACCAGGGTCGCTTGTGGAGGCACAGCGGCAAATCAAAAAGTCGATCACTAGAAAAGATGATGACACTCGAAATCAGCAAAATCATACGTCACGTGAGCTCGCATTAAACATTTTTACGTACACCAAAGGACCAATTCACTAACCTTTTATATGACCATTAGCTCCATTTATTGAAAAACCATTTCAATCTCCAATTTCACCTTCTGGTTGCGAGCTGGAACCCAGTGTCAACAGCCAGCAAGGCCCTCTTTCAGAACGAATACACTCATGTGAACGCTGGGCCCGCAATCAGAAGAAGATCACCTCCTGGAATGTTTTGCTTTCGAATCTACTAAGGCTCCAAATCATATGCGCTCTAAACCACACGAACCAAAGCCTATGTCAGAAGGAGCAGCCCGTCAAGCCCAAAGACGGACAGAGCTTGCAAGTGCCCTCAATGATTTGATAGGTAAGCTTGTATTCTCCATATTCCTTTTTTCATTTCATTCGCATGTGCTGACCAAGGCTTTTGAGAAGCCCCATATCTTCGTGGTGGGTATACGGGCAGGGGTGACGCACATCCCAAAGTTCCTAACTTGAAGGCCGGCTTTGAAGAAAAAACCTTTCGCGGCCGCGTCAAGCTCACTTTCAATTGCACACCTCAGAGCCGGATCACGGAGCTCATGATATCCAAGGGTCCTGGGCATCTTTCAAATGACGAAGTAGACATTTGGATTGATGACATCAAAAAGAAAAATTACACCATTATACCTGTCCGCGTGAGTGATGTGGAAGGAGATGGTCCAGATGATGATTCCACTACGGGGCACAATAATGCCCAAATCAATTCCGCTGAAATCAGAGTGCCCAATGACCCCGACCAAAGCTTACTGGCAGAGTTATAAAATTTGGAATGAATATGTTTTGTCGAAAAATTTTATACACAATATCTCTCATTAGTTGATAATGTTTTCCTTGAAAAGACCAAAATTTTGTATCTCTCTGATTGTTATTTTGTCAACTATCTCATTTGGTCGGTCCAAAATAGAAGAAATGCGAAATTAATTAAAAGTCTTTAGAATTTTTGTCTCATGCACCTGGTGAAATGCAAATGAGTAAAGCTCACACATTAGAAGTGCTTATCAGTGAGTATTATAGACCTTTAGATATATTCATTGATCGAACCAAGGCATCCCCCAACTACACTAGAAGTCAAGCCCCGAGTACACTTGGTAACACCGGTGCCAGGATGTTTGTAGTACTCGATCTTATGTGTATTGTGGAATAGTTACACATATACATAGATTTTACTGTGGTAAGTATCAAATTTTAAGTGTTATGTTTTATGTGATCAATATCGTACAATATGATATTACACTAATTTGGAAGGAACCCTCTTACCAACCCTAATACCACCTCATCCTCTCATCCTCCGTCTCCCACCTCCGGTAGGCGATTAGTAGGCAATCGAACAGATAAACCCACTCGCAGCCGGTCCCTACGAGTTTCAGTAATCAAAGTTTCGACTCCAATATTTTATCACTCGTCTACAAATCAAGAGAATAGGTCAGTAATTATCTTTCTCCTCTCCTCGATCTAAAATTTGAAATGCTTACTGACCTTTTACATTGCCAATCACCACCTCAGGTAATCACAAGTATCCAATTCTGCCTTTGTCACCCGGCTTATTCTGGATGTGATTGCAGAGGTCGCCTTTTTCTCTCAATTACGTAGTCTGGTTATACTTCATCTCACTTGTCTATAGGTGAGTACTCATGTTTTGAAGCTCAAAGCAAGCGTTGGAATACTCACTGACTTCATACTTTTCTGGTAATCAAAGAAGTCACAAGGCTCCAAATCAACTACCTCCACCTCGATACTTAGGACTTAGTAAGTAAGTCATCTCTTCAAGCTAATCATTCGCTTGATATCCGGCTAGGCCACCTTGGGGTGATTTTGAACCTACAAGCCAGGGGGTGAGTTATTGAATTAGCGCTGGGAGGAAAGACGGCTTCTACTCAACTTGACGTCCACCCAGTTTGCTAACGCAGTAAATCGCCCCTTGAGGAGTATTTTCCCAATCCCACCAAGGTGACTATGACATATCAATACTAACGAGGCGATTGCCACGGGATGTTTTGGATGTTTCAAAGCCGGGCAACATGTCTACGGACCTCGATCCTGGGTGGGAGAAAAGAAAGAGGGACAAGTTCCCTAGCATTTCGCATCAGAGGTAAGTCTAGAATGGTATTACAAATTAGTATACAGCAAACTGATTTTCGGCATCTGTTTAGTGATTCCACCTCCTTGCCTGGTGTTAAATACCTCTCAGATTTTCTGAAGCCGATTGACGAGAAACGTCAAACTGGATTTTGCGATAATGATGTAGGCCACATCTCCTTTTTCGGTTTTCTTTCCGTTTTCTCTTTCCGTTATTGAAGAAAACTGATGTTATTTATTCTCTTCTTATATTCGCAGCTCCCCCAACCTTTTCGCAATGGCAAATCTTATGCACATGTACCACATGAGTACCTTGCCCCGGATGGATTTCCACGGACAGAACATTGGCTCAATCCCACTTGCCAATTTGCTGTACTCAGCACGGATCAAATGTCGGGCAAAGGACGACTCGTGTAAGCCAACTTCTCTCTTTCTTTCGATAATTACTCACACTACACAAAATATAATATTTTCTGGGCAGAAAATTAAATTATTGATACACAAAAATATTGAGAGGCCAGGAGAAGGGCAAAAAATAAATAAAAATATGCATCTTGTTCCCTGCGGTGAGAGCTTCACTCTCCATATTTTTCCATATTTTTACAGTCCGTATTGATTATTGTACTAACAATAAACCTTCATAAATCATCCAATTACAACCTGTAA
>NW_006768898.1:27978-31618 GCF_000204055.1 Melampsora larici-populina 98AG31
TATGGATCTGTATGTACAAATGTATAAAAAAGATGATATCTTTTTCAGCAGACCAGCATGCTGTGTGGTCCTATTATGAGCTATTTGAAGGACAATTCCAGCTTACCAATGCACCCAAAATCGAGCGTTTTGGACCAGAATTGAAAAAGTTATGAGTATTTTCAGAAATCAAAAGTTTCTCTAAACACTAATGAGCCAAATTTCAGTGCTTGTTACAGGTTGTAATTGGATGATTGTGAAGGTTTATTGTTAGTACACTTATCAATATGGACTGTAAAAATACGGAAAAATATGCAGAGTGAAGTTCCCAACGCAGGGAACAAGATGCATATTTTTATTCATTTTTTGCTCTCCTCCTGGCCTCTCAATATCTTTGTGTATCAATAATTTAATTTTCTGCCCAGAAAATATTATCTTTCTTGTAGTGTCATAATCTGAAACCCAATTAATGCATATGACCGTTTTCAGCCAAAGGGCTTTGGATGCCTATCGTGAGCAGGGGTATGAGAATGTACCAGAGCCCATACTACGCACAGCAAGTCCTAAGGAAAGGACATAAGTATACATCTGCCACCTCACAAAAGTTATGAAATTAGTTACAGTTACTGATTGTAGAGAACAGTCGCCATCCTGCCAGAGCTGCTAAGGTTTTGGCTGCACAGCAGGCCGACCAGTCCCCTAACTTCGTGAAGAGCACGTATAATCGCAAGTTAACCCGGTTCGATGACCCCATTCTACCTTTCGAAGACTATGAAAGGACTATGGAGATCATTAACAATCTCTATACGGTTGTTACGCATGGTCAAGGACAAATGGTCGATCGGGATACGAAAAAACTAATCTGCACTTTTGCTTTTGAAGACCTGGAATCAATGACAACTGAACAACGCAATGACCATGAAAAGGATGTTACTACCATCTTAATGGCTACAAAACTATTCAAAAAGTTACCGACTCCATGTAGACCCAAATCCCTCACTGTACCTCCACCCCCTTTTGCACTAGCCTCCACCGTGCCAGCTGGGCGAGACGATTTCACGATGGATCTATCTCGCTCTCTTATGGATCCGACGCTTCCCCGGTGCTTACTTCCTCATGAACCTGCCGACTCAGAGCCTACCTCCCCAATGTCTTCTCCACTCTCATCGCTTGGGTCTTCACCACTCTCCTCGGTCCCACCATCTGATTCCGAGGTTGGTGATTTGGGAGAGCTGATGGATCTCGATTCTTCACCACTTTCATCACTTCCACCATCCGACTCCGAAGATATGGATATGATTGATATGAATATGGAGGCAAGGCATATGATACCTTTAGCGGATTCTGCAAAAGTTGAGGCAAAGAAACGAAAGCCGACTACAAATGGTGCTCTGATCGCAGGGAAAATGTATTGCTTTGGCCAGACTGTGGGGTATTCAAGTGACATCCTCATCTCACCTTATATTCCCGTCAAAGGGTCTTCTAAGCGCCTGTACAAGAGGTTTCTTCACAATCTTCCCGGGTTTGGTGCCCGTATCGGGTCACGTTTCCGCAATTTCTGTGATCAACTTAAGGTTTCTTAATCGCCCGAGAGGAGCTCAACAAACTGAAAGCACCTTCCATGGTTTCGACTTTGAAGTTCCAACCCTCTGGCCCACTCGACTTCGCAGCTAACTTCGCCTTCACCCTCTGTGGTTTCTACAATAAGCCGCATACTGATAACGACAAGGGGAAAGTATACTGTCTTTGGTATCCGATTGACAGTGAGAGTGGGAAGATAGTCACTAAAATCGAAGGTTACTATTATGAAGGTGGCTGGTTTATTTTCCCCGAGTACGGACTCGCCTTCAACTTAGGCTCCAAATATGCAGTACAAATTGCATGGAATGGTAAGACAACTTTCCATCACACTCTACCCTCCAAAGAAAAGGACGATGTGGACCAAGCTGGTAAAAAAATTCATTACACTCGCCTTGGATGTTCATCTCAGATCACACAAAAGATGGCCCGAGCTTGTGCGAAGGCTGGAACTAAAGATCAATTCAACTATCGGTCAAATTGTGAGTGTCATATTCGTGATGCTGAAGACATCCTCAAGCTGAAAGATAGGAAGTGGAAGGAATAGTTTTTGATCTTCTATTTGTAGATCTCTATTAAAATGATAAGTTATATTGAACGATTCCCTTATTTGCTTTGTGATCGGGCCCTTTCCATCTTATTTTTCAGTAAGATGTTCTTGAATATCTTCTATTCCTCGCAAGCTATATCGAAAGTTACTTCACTTCTATTCCTCGCAAGCTATATCAAATGTTACTTCACTTATTATCATAAAACTAAAGGCACGACCGAGTTTCTCGGCGAAACTGGACAAAACCTCTTAAGCCTTAATATGTCCCCATAAGTGCTTAAAATATACATCAAATCCCCCGTCCAACATACTGCATCCTACCAAATCCCCTCGACTTACCCTCCTCCATGATTCTCCAACTCAGCAGAAGATCTGGCTCGTACCGGCCGCTCCAGCGTATGAAGCTATATGTATGTTCTGTTCCTGATACAGATAGTGAAGCATCAAGTAACAAGAGACTAGATGATTCAAGATTACCACCCTCAATTCCAGCTCGAAGAAATTGTTTGTCAGCGCTTTCATCCCTATCTCAAACCTTCAACAAAGTTCTGATCTTCCTAGATCTGCTGTAGTCCTTCAAGATATCTTAAAGGCTCATTTGGTCATGGTTCATTGCAGTTTTCGCAGTTCAACCATGCTCGGTCTGACTCATCGACACCTCTGTCCGAGGGGTGGCTTCGATTTACGAATCCCATGCTCCTGGCTTCGCTGACAGCCTTTGGATCATGGGCACTTGGGATCTTATTACCTCAAAAGGTCATCTCAACCATTCTGTAATTGGCATAAGAATAAACCTACTCACTCGAACCTCGTATCCCTGTTTGCAGTATTTCACAGGTTGTTCAAAATTCATCAACCTCTTTAGTCAAAGAAATACAAGTAAATGTCTGCTAAGTTATGGCCGATTAGAACTCTTGCTAACACGTTATGATATGTACATCTTCGTAGATCAATCGCCCTCAACGCACAACTGAACATTCGACAAAGATCATCATGATTGATGGCTCTTTACCAATACGCACCCAAATGCTAGCATACATCAGAGTTCTACAGAAAGATATCGTTTAAGCCCTCACAGCTCTCGATCCAAGCAATTCATTTCAATAGGATCATTGATATTTGAGAAAGAAGGTGTAAAGGTATCGGGAGTCAGAAGAAGATCAAGTGTTAACCAAGCGACGACTTCATAAATATTGATCGATCGAGAAAGTTACAATGCTCAAGCCACACGCTTCCAACGCGAAGTCGACAGGATCATCATCACTCCTGAAGATCCTACTGATCCTCAATCACGTCAAGTTAAACTTTCATTCCCTGATGATCAAAATATTAGAAACTCTGAGAAACTTGGATTTTTGCTCTCTAGACATTGGAATTGGTATGATTCTATGTTTCATAGTGGTTATGTCGCTGGTAAACTTGGATTATGGTGTGAAAGAGGAAGGAACACTTACAAGGGATGTTTGCTAAGATGGGGTAAGCTTACAAGATTTCTGAGTTATCTGCTTCCACATACTAAATATTCAAGATCGT
>NW_006768898.1:31886-35425 GCF_000204055.1 Melampsora larici-populina 98AG31
TTTTGAGGCATCGGCCTGTCGTACTGATATTCGGATCGTTTCTTGCTGACTTTTCGTCTGCGTGTCGCGATACTCTTTATCCCAGTGTCACCAGAGCTATGCACATATGGATATGGATCTCAAGCCTACATTGCGATTGAAGGTGGAATCTATTGCACCAGAATATGGTTTATTCAATCTCTCCTTTACATCATTTGTGCGAGCTTATGGATACCATTCCATTCTTTCAGCTAGCGATTGCGTTGAATCAATCAGTGCAGTTCTCAAAGTGGCAACTGAAGTGAAGCTTGATTTCCACACACTTCATAGTGAAATGGAATGAGTAGTATAGATGATGGAGGTCAGGATGGTACGTTTTGGGATGCTGGACGAGAATTTAAACCATGGAGAGAGTTGTCAAATGAAGTGGTTAAAATATCAGTTGAAAACATTCAGCCTGATTCACTGGAGGCAGGTGATATTGCTACAAAGACGAATGCATCAAATAAACTCAAGGAAAATGCCTGGTGCGTAGAGAACTTTTGGATGCTATCTGATGCCCTATCAACTGAATAAGTTTGTTTAGATCTTTGTCTCTCAATTTTTAATTGGCAATAACATCACACCAATCATGTTTAGACAATGATGTGGCCCGACATTCCTTAAATCAGCCTTACCTCTCAGTATGGCCTTACAGAAATCAATTATACAACAAGGAAGCTCGATGTTAGGAAAACAAAGATCCTTTTAATTCGGAGTTAATTGATCAAAGATGGACCTGATCTACATGTCTTTAGTCATCTAGCTACCTTAACTAGATTAGGGGCTTGGTAGGTATATGCAGTAAGAGATTCAATTAGTGGATCAAATGGAAAAAGTACAGAATCAGACTCAAGTAAGAAAAAACCTAAACATTATCCATTTGTGATTGCAAGTTTAGATGAAATTGGATATTTTTATTTGGTAGTTGGCGTTAATGGTGCAGCTCAATATGTTGACATTAGCATAAGCTAAGTTTTTTGACATCATTTATCTCTTCATGAATTTGTTATGAAAA
Source organism: Melampsora larici-populina 98AG31 (assembly GCF_000204055.1). Taxonomy (NCBI): domain Eukaryota; kingdom Fungi; phylum Basidiomycota; class Pucciniomycetes; order Pucciniales; family Melampsoraceae; genus Melampsora; species Melampsora laricis-populina. The sequence continues at coordinate 32,923 of NW_006768898.1, forward strand.
CAGAAAAACAAAAAACAGTTTTTTCTGTTGTTGATGATGTTTTTGGAAACAATAAAGTAGTAAATTTGGTTTAGTATTTCAAGAACCAGCTCAAATACCTGATGTTAGAGCTAGACATGATAGTTCTGAATTAGAAATGATGACTCAATGATTTTTGTACAAAAGCTACATGTTGGTCTTCAACAATAATCTTTTCTCTTACATAGATCATCTTTCTTTTCAATTTCAATTTGTTTTCTTTGGTATGTGTTTTTGTGTTGTACTGTGGGGGGGTTTGGAATAGGGGAGTTCAAGTTAAAAACATGATTAAAATATAATTGCGCCTACCCCAAAATTCTACTTATAACCTTCAAATTTTTGAAACACATTTATAAGGCCTAACCTGAGGAGCACATTCTAGCAAAAAAATGTAAAAACATCATTTTTGAAGGTCTGGGAGGCCAAAGTACAAAATTTTTTAACCACTCTTTGGCCCACTCAAACTCCCCTAATGAATTCTTGGTATTTTTGAATCATGTAGATATACAACTTTCATATAATTATATAGATATCAACTTTTATTAGTAATATGATTGACATTGGATTTGGTGTTTGTATACCCATCGTCAGTTAATCACTTCTTTTATGCAAAGTTTGTTCTCTTTGGATACCATTTATGTCATTTCTTGAATTTCTATTGCCATTGTTTTGTGTTGCTAACATGATTCATTGATTGTGAAGAAAGAGTCAGAAAAAGATGAAGTTGGCCAACACCTGCACCACCAACAATTTTACCTCGGGTTGAAGAATCTGCGGCATTGGTGGATGAAAATCCTTGGACAGATCTTGTCCGAGGTTTCTTTCAAGGTATTTTTATGCCTTGAACAAAACCTTGGATGAAAACCTTGCAATGTTTCTGTCCCAGGTCTGAGAGCCGAGAATACCTCAGATTTTTCAATCTGAGGCAAATTTGTTGGTGGTGCTGTTGTGAAATCCAGGGATCTGCTGATGCTTCTGGAAAAAATATCAATGTTGCTGCAATCCACCATCCCCACAGTGAGTTACTTTCTGTAGAGTCATCAGATTCCTTACAATAGGACTTTTGTATTTTGACCACGCAAGTCATATTCCATCTTTGCAAAGACTAATGCTGATATGGAGCTGATATATGCTTGCAAAATTGGTTTTCAAGTGGAAGGGATTTATGTATCAGAATTGTCCTTGACTTCTTAAACCAAGACTGACATTGTCAAGGCCTACACTCCCATTCAAGACCTGCTTGCTTGGCTTCTCCAGCTCAGACCTAAGGGGGAGACATGCAAGTTGATCCAATTCATAGCCAGTGAATCCCAATCCCAAACTCAAAACCCAATTCCCAACCTTTAAATTTGCTCAACATCATGTTCATTAGCATTTGGATCACTCGTTTTATAAATAGTCTCTCCGATAGCCCTGACATGGTTAATTCCTCAGAAGAAGTAGCACATATTACTTATACTACTCAAAAAAGAGTTCATGTACTTGTGGGCAAGTACTGTGCAACTGAGAAGGTCATGCCCCATCAGTAAATCATGAACTTCAAAAACCAACACGCTCAGTATGAATTTATGGGAAGGCATTTTGACCAGGTACCACTCTTTACTGTCAAGTCACAGTGTGATGCTTTGTGGTGTACACTTGCCGTGAGATGTGTTGAAACAGTTCTGGAAAGGCGTGTTACTTGTAAATCATTTGTTTGCAGTTTGAAACTTGGCTGAAGAACAATCTTGGAAATGTAATGTTTCAGGAAGTGCCCTAGGGCCTGTTTGTATGTTCTAATTTGCTGAACATTATGATCACTCATACCACTGATCAATAATTGCTGATACTTTTAGTGTTGGCATTGTACATTGTCTTTCAAGCTTACACTCAACTGACTCACATTTGTAGCCATAGCTGGACTTCTGGTGGTTGGTACGTTGGGATTGAGTGATGGTATAGCTAAAACCCATGTGGCTCATCATCCATGCTTCAAAATCCCACATTATGATGTTTTGCACACTAAATTAGGACCCCATCATCAATCCACTGATGAAAACTATTGGGATAGCCTTTGGAAAGGCTTTAGACACTGAGTAAGTCTTAACATTATCTTTCAGTAAAATACTTCTATATGATACCACAGAACTGATGTTTGGTTCAATTATTTTGTGGAAAATGAAGGAGATGTAGTGTTTTATAAGAATGCTAAAGTTCAAGCTTTCATTTGATCAAAGGAATCTGATGGTTCTCCAAGTGATTCTGGAATTGAAGTTGATCAAGCTCAATCAATCTACATCACCATTTCCCTCTCTACAATTGACTCAAGCGCACAAGTGATATCTTTTTCTTTGGCTCAATCTATGCAGTTTTGATCAGATTTTCAAGTGGTAGACAGAGAAAAGGGCTTTGATTGGGAGAAATTGAATTTTTCTTAAAAATAGAGAGAAATGCTGGAAAAATAAAAAAACTTGAAGAAATTTTGGTTACAGATTCTATATGTACA
>NW_006768898.1:37291-40531 GCF_000204055.1 Melampsora larici-populina 98AG31
TTGGTTGCGTGATCACGTCATGCTTTGACCGTTCAAAGCTCTTACAGGTAAAGTAATTTGCGGCGCCTCAAGCCTCGCAAACGCCCTTTTTGCACCTTTTACAGATCTGTGAAAGGTGCAAAAGCTTATCAAAAAATAACATCAGATCAGTTATGTTCAATGACTTGGAAGGATCAGACCCACCCGAGAGCTCAATTCGGGGATGCAGGTTCTGTGAAACCTGCGTCCAGTGGTTTTCCGCCATCTTCAACTCTTTTCGCGTAACTTCTCAATGGCGCAAAACCTGTTGGTCGGTTTTTCGCCCAACCCCTATTGTGTTTCCATCCCTTCATTAACCCTTGAACAACTTCTTAATACAGTACTGACATACCTATGAACGTCCACTGTGATTTAATCATCATTTTGAACATATGCAACGCATACCCCCGCAAAAGGGTGTTTTTACTTTATAACTTGTTACGCCTGGGTCTGAACTCAGTTTAGTTGGTTCCATTGTGTTGGCATACCTTCATTGACCCTTGAACAACTTCATAATACATGACTGGCATACATGTGAAGTTCAACTGTGATTTAATCATCATTTTGAACATATGATGCACATACCCCCACAAAAGGGTGTTTTTACTTTATAACTTTTGACGCCTGGGTCTGAACTCAGTTTAGTTGGTTCCATTGTGTTTCCATCCCTTCATTAACCCTTGAACAACTTCTTAATACAGTACTGACATACCTATGAACGTCCACTGTGATTTAATCATCATTTTGAACATATGATGCACATACCCCCGCAAAAGGGTGTTTTTACTTTATAGCTTTTTACGTCTGTGTCCAAAACTTATTTAGTTGGTTCCATTGTGTTTCCATACAATCATTACCCCTTGAACAACTCCCTCATATATTACTGGCATACATGTGAAGTTCAACTGTGATTTAATCATCATATTGAACATATGCAATGCATACCCCCGCAAATGGGTGTTTTTACTTGATAAATTTTTACGTCTGTGTCCAACACTTATTTAGTTGGTTCCTTTGTGTTGCCATACTTTCATTAGCCCTTGGACAACTTCATAATACTGTACTGGCACACGAATGAACCACTGTGATTCATTCATCATTTTGAACATATGCAACGCATACCACCGCAAATGCGTGTTGTTACTTGATACCTTTTTACGCCTATGTCCAACATGCGTAAAAATGGTTTGCATTATGTATCCAGGGTCCCATTAATGAATACACAATGGGACCTAACAGCACACACCTGACCAACTGTTGAGGATCACGTTTTCAAACATATCCAAACAAAGCCACCTCCAACGCCATAGTTTTGAGGCAGGGAAAGGCAAAAGCAGCATCTTCATTTATCTCTAAGCACCACTATCCAAGCTTCATTCACCCTGTTGTCCAGTCGTGTTTGTAGTCATGCGCCTTACCACAGTTTTTTTTTACATTCTTTTGATATAATCAGATGGGTGTCCGATAGTTATGTCAATGTCACATATGTAGAATGTCACATATGTAAAGCGACACATATGAATCTGTCACTTTCACACATTTTGTGATCGTACAGTCAAGTTCATGGCTGAACATCAAATATCATCCGCCACCTAACTTAACTAAGTCCCTCGAGGCTTGACACCTGTTAATCAACAAGTTGAATCAGGATGTCTTCGCCAGAGGGACTTACATCTAATGTCATGTTTTTGGCCTGAGGGGTAAGGATTTCCTTGCAGAGGAAATCTTGATTCCTCCTTTTCCGTGAGCTCACCGGGGATCTTTTTACCGCGCTTCATGGGGTTATGCGCCGACCTCCTTTTCAAAATGTACAAGTTGAATCGTAGAGATTCCTCGGTTGCTTGCTGAGCTACATAAGTTGCTATTTTGTGATTTTCACCTGTAGCTCACATGTAGCTCTGCTAAGTCGAGGACTTATTTCGATGAAACACCGAGCTACAAGTGAGCTACAAGTGAGCTACATACCAAAATGACGGAATTAAAAGATATGTAGCTCGGCGAGCAACCGAGGAATCTCGACGATTCCAGTTGTACATTACGCAGCGAGGTTCAGCGCATATGCTCACGAGGCGCGGTAAAAAGATCCTCGGTGAGCTCAAGGAAATGGCAAAAACGAGAATTCCTCTGCAAAGGAATCCTTACCCCTCAGGCCAAAAAGTCGACTTTAGATGTAAGTCCCTCATGCGGAGACATGCTGATTCAACTCGTTGATTGACAGCTGTCTCAGCATCGAGGGACTTAGTTAAGTTAGATCCGCCACCCTCATTGTTCTAGCCAACCGTCGAATGGTGATTTCAACCAGCGAATCGATTATCAATCAGTTCAATCTTCATTCTCAACCACGGACGGACCGCGCACCAAAGTGCCATCACCAGTTTATACAGCTTGCGAATTCAAATCCGGAATGGTGGGCAGGTTTCCATTCGATCATTCGCACTAGGCCAATTTGCCATTGACCAAGTTTCCAACGATCTTCCCGATTAGGCAACATTCGATGTCACTTTGTCCGTGAGTACACATATTAAACTACTCAATTGATTTCACATGGGCCAGTCCACAGAGGATTCCAAATCGGCCTTGACCTTTACGCCGAGAATGCCTCAAAATCATGTATCAAATAATGTACTAACATTCATTACTCCCTTTGTTGGACTTGCGCGATGCCGTCAAAACGCGTCATTCGTGGGTTGAACGACCAGGTCAGAGGAACGAAACCTGTGACACCGGCGCAAGAGCAGCTGCAGGCACGCCGCCAGCAAGACTTGGAACACACAGCGAAATCAACTGCTGCGATATTGAAGAGGCTTAAAGACGAACACAATCGACCTCCTCCTCTTCGTGACGATTTACATCCGCCTCATCATGAAGAGGACAACTTTATCGCGCCCCACGATATGGACATAGACGAGCCTCCAGATGATGACCCTGGTGAGGCACCCAATTTGAACCGTTTTATGCCAGATCCACATCACGTCGAAGCGGAACCTGTCGACCCTGTTGTTGCCGCTTTGCGCAGGGATCAGCATTTAGCTGACCGCTTAAACCACGAGAATAAATGGTTGTGGCAGTACGCGGTGATGTTACCTACCTTTCTTCGATGTAAGATGGAAACATCGAATTGGGGGAGACGAAGAGAAGTGGAAGCAAGACTTACGAGAACCCTGCACCTGTGCGATTGCGACCGAGCGTGATGTTGACCTGGTGGATTTAACGTGTGAGTCA